>NW_027102533.1:0-317628 GCF_035609145.1 Eleutherodactylus coqui | reverse complement strand
TCCATTATGATGTCATAATGCAACATTCCATTATGATGTCATAATGCAACATTCCATTATGATGTCATAATGCCACATTCCATTATGATGTCATAATGCAACATTCCATTATGATGTCATAATGCAACATTCCATTATGATGTCATAATGTAACATTCCAGTATGATGTCATGATGTAAAATTCCATTATGATGTCATAATGCAAAATTCCATTATGATGTCATAATGCAAAAATTCAATTATGATGTCATAATGTAACATTCCAGTATGATGTCATAATGCAAAATTCCATTATGATGTAATAATGCAAAAATTCAATTATGATGTCATAATGCAAAAATTCCATTATGATGTCATAATGCAAAATGCCATAATGTCATAATGCAACATTCCATTATGATGTCATAATGTAACATTCCATTATGATGTCATAATGCAAAATTCCATTATGATGTCATAATGCAACATTCCATTATGATGTCATAATGCAACATTCCATTATGATGTCATAATGTAAAAATTCCATTATGATGTCATAATGCAAAATTCCATTATGATGTCATAATGCAAAAATTCCATTATGATGTCATAATGCAAAAATTCCATTATGATGTCATAATGCAAAATGCCATTATGATGTCATAATGCAACATTCCATTATGATGTCATAATGTAACATTCCATTATGATGTCATAATGCAACATTCCATTATGATCTCATAATGTAACATTCCATTATGATGTCATAATGCAAAATTCCATTATGATGTCATAATGCAACATTCCATTATGATGTCATAATGCAACATTCCATAATGTCATAATGCAACATTCCATTATGATGTCATAATGCAACATTCCATTATGATGTCATAATGCAACATTCCATTATGATGTCATAATGTAAAAATTCCATTATGATGTCATAATGCAAAATTCCATTATGATGTCATAATGTAAAAATCCCATTATGATGTCATAATGCAAAATTCCATTATGATGTCATAATGCAAAATTCCATTATGATGTCATAATGCAACATTCCATTATGATGTCATAATGCAACATTCCATTATGATGTCATAATGTAAAAATTCCATTATGATGTCATAATATAAAAATTCCATTTTGTCATAATGCAAAATTCCATTATGATGTCATAATGTAACATCCCATTATGATGTCATAATGTAACATCCCATTATGATGTCATAATGCAACATTCCATTATGATGTCATAATGCAACATTCCATTATGATGTCATAATGCAACATTCCATTATGATGTCATAATGTAACATTCCAGTATGATGTCATAATGCAAAATTCCATTATGATGTCATAATGCAAAAATTCCATTATGATGTCATAATGTAACATTCCAGTATGGTGTCATAATGCAAAATTCCATTATGATGTCATAATGTAACATTCCAGTATGATGTCATAATGCAAAAATTCCATTATGATGTCATAATGCAAAATGCCATTATGATGTCATAATGCAACATTTCATTATGATGTCATAATGTAACATTCCACTATGATGTCATAATGCAAAATTCCATTATGATGTCATAATGCAACATTCCATTATGATGTCATAATGCAACATTCCATTATGATGTCATAATGTAAAAATTCCATTATGATGTCATAATCCAAAATTCCATTATGATGTCATAATGTAACATTCCATTATGATGTCATCATGCAAAATTCCATTATGATGTCATAATGTAAAAATTCCATTATGATGTCATAATGCAAAATTCCATTATGATGTCATAATGCAAAAATTCCATTATGATGTCATAATGCAAAAATTCCATTATGATGTCATAATGCAAAATGCCATTATGATGTCATAATGCAACATTCCATTATGATGTCATAATGCAAAAATTCCATTATGATGTCATAATGCAAAATTCCATTATGATGTCATAATGCAACATTCCATTATGATGTCAAAATGCAAAATTCCATTATGATGTCATAATGCAACATTCCATTATGATGTCATAATGCAAAATTCCATTATGATGTCATAATGCAACATTCCATTATGATGTCATAATGCAACATTCCATTATGATGTCATAATGCAACATTCCATTATGATGTCATAATGTAACATTCCAGTATGATGTCATAATGCAAAATTCCATTATGATGTCATAATGCAAAAATTCCATTATGATGTCATAATGTAACATTCCAGTATGATGTCATAATGCAAAATTCCATTATGATGTCATAATGTAACATTCCATTATGATGTCATAATGCAAAATTCCATTATGATGTCATAATGCAACATTCCATTATGATGTCATAATGCAAAAATTCCATTATGATGTCATAATCCAAAATTCCATTATGATGTCATAATGTAACATTCCATTATGATGTCATAATGCAAAATTCCATTATGATGTCATAATGTAAAAATTCCATTATGATGTCATAATGCAAAATTCCCTTATGATGTCATAATGTAACATTCCATTATGATGTCATAATGCAACATTCCATTATGATGTCATAATGTAAAAATTCCATTATGATGTCATAATGCAAAATTCCATTATGATGGCATAATGTAACATTCCATTTTGATGTCATAATGCAAAATTCCATTATGATGTCATAATGCAACATTCCATTATGATGTCATAATGCAACATTCCATTATGATGTCATAATGCAACATTCCATTATGATGTCATAATGCAACATTCCATTATGATGTCATAATATAAAAATTCCATTTTGTCATAATGCAAAATTCCATTATGATGTCATAATGTAACATCCCATTATGATGTCATAATGCAACATTCCATTATGATGTCATAATGCAACATTCCATTATGATGTCATAATGCAACATTCCATTATGATGTCATAATGTAACATTCCAGTATGATGTCATAATGCAAAATTCCATGATGATGTCATAATGCAAAAATTCCATTATGATGTCATAATGTAACATTCCAGTATGGTGTCATAATGCAAAATTCCATTATGATGTCATAATGTAACATTCCAGTATGATGTCATAATGCAAAAATTCCATTATGATGTCATAATGCAAAATGCCATTATGATGTCATAATGCAACATTTCATTATGATGTCATAATGTAACATTCCATTATGATGTCATAATGCAAAATTCCATTATGATGTCATAATGTAAAAATTCCATTATGATGTCATAATGCAAAATTCCATTATGATGTCATAATGCAACATTCCATTATGATGTCATAATGCAACATTCCATTATGATGTCATAATGTAAAAATTCCATTATGATGTCATAATCCAAAATTCCATTATGATGTCATAATGTAACATTCCATTAGGATGTCATCATGCAAAATTCCATTATGATGTCATAATGTAAAAATTCCATTATGATGTCATAATGCAAAATTCCCTTATGATGTCATAATGTAACATTCCATTATGTCATAATGCAAAATTCCATTATGATGTCATAATGTAACATCCCATTATGATGTCATAATGCAAAATTCCATTATGATGTCATAATGTAACATTCCATTATGATGCCATAATGCAAAATTCCATTATGATGTCATAATGCAACATTCCATTATGATGTCATAATGCAACATTCCATTATGATGTCATAATGTAAAAATTCCATTATGATGTCATAATGCAAAATTCCATTATGATGTCATAATGCAAAATTCCATTATGATGTCATAATGCAAAATTCCATTATGATGTCATAATGCAACATTCCATTATGATGTCATAATGCAAAATTGCATTATGATGTCATAATGCAACATTCCATTATGATGTCATAATGCAACATTCCATTATGATGTCATAATGCAACATTCCATTATGATGTCATAATGTAACATTCCAGTATGATGTCATGATGTAAAATTCCATTATGATGTCATAATGCAAAATTCCATTATGATGTCATAATGCAAAAATTCAATTATGATGTCATAATGTAACATTCCAGTATGATGTCATAATGCAAAATTCCATTATGATGTAATAATGCAAAAATTCAATTATGATGTCATAATGCAAAAATTCCATTATGATGTCATAATGCAAAATGCCATAATGTCATAATGCAACATTCCATTATGATGTCATAATGTAACATTCCATTATGATGTCATAATGCAAAATTCCATTATGATGTCATAATGCAACATTCCATTATGATGTCATAATGCAACATTCCATTATGATGTCATAATGTAAAAATTCCATTATGATGTCATAATGCAAAAATTCCATTATGATGTCATAATGCAAAATGCCATTATGATGTCATAATGCAACATTCCATTATGATGTCATAATGTAACATTCCATTATGATGTCATAATGCAACATTCCATTATGATCTCATAATGTAACATTCCATTATGATGTCATAATGCAAAATTCCATTATGATGTCATAATGCAACATTCCATTATGATGTCATAATGCAACATTCCATAATGTCATAATGCAACATTCCATTATGATGTCATAATGCAACATTCCATTATGATGTCATAATGCAACATTCCATTATGATGTCATAATGTAAAAATTCCATTATGATGTCATAATGCAAAATTCCATTATGATGTCATAATGTAAAAATCCCATTATGATGTCATAATGCAAAATTCCATTATGATGTCATAATGCAAAATTCCATTATGATGTCATAATGCAACATTCCATTATGATGTCATAATGCAACATTCCATTATGATGTCATAATGTAAAAATTCCATTATGATGTCATAATATAAAAATTCCATTTTGTCATAATGCAAAATTCCATTATGATGTCATAATGTAACATCCCATTATGATGTCATAATGTAACATCCCATTATGATGTCATAATGCAACATTCCATTATGATGTCATAATGCAACATTCCATTATGATGTCATAATGCAACATTCCATTATGATGTCATAATGTAACATTCCAGTATGATGTCATAATGCAAAATTCCATTATGATGTCATAATGCAAAAATTCCATTATGATGTCATAATGTAACATTCCAGTATGGTGTCATAATGCAAAATTCCATTATGATGTCATAATGTAACATTCCAGTATGATGTCATAATGCAAAAATTCCATTATGATGTCATAATGCAAAATGCCATTATGATGTCATAATGCAACATTTCATTATGATGTCATAATGTAACATTCCACTATGATGTCATAATGCAAAATTCCATTATGATGTCATAATGCAACATTCCATTATGATGTCATAATGCAACATTCCATTATGTTGTCATAATCCAAAATTCCATTATGATGTCATAATGTAACATTCCATTATGATGTCATCATGCAAAATTCCATTATGATGTCATAATGTAAAAATTCCATTATGATGTCATAATGCAAAATTCCATTATGATGTCATAATGCAAAAATTCCATTATGATGTCATAATGCAAAAATTCCATTATGATGTCATAATGCAAAATGCCATTATGATGTCATAATGCAACATTCCATTATGATGTCATAATGTAACATTCCATTATGATGTCATAATGCAACATTCCATTATGATCTCATAATGTAACATTCCATTATGATGTCATAATGCAAAATTCCATTATGATGTCATAATGCAACATTCCATTATGATGTCATAATGCAACATTCCATAATGTCATAATGCAACATTCCATTATGATGTCATAATGCAACATTCCATTATGATGTCATAATGCAAACATTCCATTATGATGTCATAATGTAAAAATTCCATTATGATGTCATAATGCAAAATTCCATTATGATGTCATAATGTAAAAATCCCATTATGATGTCATAATGCAAAATTCCATTATGATGTCATAATGCAAAATTCCATTATGATGTCATAATGCAACATTCCATTATGATGTCATAATGCAAACATTCCATTATGATGTCATAATGCAACATTCCATTATGATGTCATAATGCAAAATTGCATTATGATGTCATAATGCAACATTCCATTATGATGTCATAATGCAACATTCCATTATGATGTCATAATGCAACATTCCATTATGATGTCATAATGCCACATTCCATTATGATGTCATAATGCAACATTCCATTATGATGTCATAATGCAACATTCCATTATGATGTCATAATGTAACATTCCAGTATGATGTCATGATGTAAAATTCCATTATGATGTCATAATGCAAAATTCCATTATGATGTCATAATGCAAAAATTCAATTATGATGTCATAATGTAACATTCCAGTATGATGTCATAATGCAAAATTCCATTATGATGTAATAATGCAAAAATTCAATTATGATGTCATAATGCAAAAATTCCATTATGATGTCATAATGCAAAATGCCATAATGTCATAATGCAACATTCCATTATGATGTCATAATGTAACATTCCATTATGATGTCATAATGCAAAATTCCATTATGATGTCATAATGCAACATTCCATTATGATGTCATAATGCAACATTCCATTATGATGTCATAATGTAAAAATTCCATTATGATGTCATAATGCAAAATTCCATTATGATGTCATAATGCAAAAATTCCATTATGATGTCATAATGCAAAAATTCCATTATGATGTCATAATGCAAAATGCCATTATGATGTCATAATGCAACATTCCATTATGATGTCATAATGTAACATTCCATTATGATGTCATAATGCAACATTCCATTATGATCTCATAATGTAACATTCCATTATGATGTCATAATGCAAAATTCCATTATGATGTCATAATGCAACATTCCATTATGATGTCATAATGCAACATTCCATAATGTCATAATGCAACATTCCATTATGATGTCATAATGCAACATTCCATTATGATGTCATAATGCAACATTCCATTATGATGTCATAATGTAACATTCCAGTATGATGTCATAATGCAAAATTCCATTATGATGTCATAATGCAAAAATTCCATTATGATGTCATAATGTAACATTCCAGTATGGTGTCATAATGCAAAATTCCATTATGATGTCATAATGTAACATTCCAGTATGATGTCATAATGCAAAAATTCCATTATGATGTCATAATGCAAAATGCCATTATGATGTCATAATGCAACATTTCATTATGATGTCATAATGTAACATTCCACTATGATGTCATAATGCAAAATTCCATTATGATGTCATAATGCAACATTCCATTATGATGTCATAATGCAACATTCCATAATGTCATAATGCAACATTCCATTATGATGTCATAATGCAACATTCCATTATGATGTCATAATGCAACATTCCATTATGATGTCATAATGTAACATTCCAGTATGATGTCATAATGCAAAATTCCATTATGATGTCATAATGCAAAAATTCCATTATGATGTCATAATGTAACATTCCAGTATGGTGTCATAATGCAAAATTCCATTATGATGTCATAATGTAACATTCCAGTATGATGTCATAATGCAAAAATTCCATTATGATGTCATAATGCAAAATGCCATTATGATGTCATAATGCAACATTTCATTATGATGTCATAATGTAACATTCCACTATGATGTCATAATGCAAAATTCCATTATGATGTCATAATGCAACATTCCATTATGATGTCATAATGCAACATTCCATTATGTTGTCATAATCCAAAATTCCATTATGATGTCATAATGTAACATTCCATTATGATGTCATCATGCAAAATTCCATTATGATGTCATAATGTAAAAATTCCATTATGATGTCATAATGCAAAATTCCATTATGATGTCATAATGCAAAAATTCCATTATGATGTCATAATGCAAAAATTCCATTATGATGTCATAATGCAAAATGCCATTATGATGTCATAATGCAACATTCCATTATGATGTCATAATGTAACATTCCATTATGATGTCATAATGCAACATTCCATTATGATCTCATAATGTAACATTCCATTATGATGTCATAATGCAAAATTCCATTATGATGTCATAATGCAACATTCCATTATGATGTCATAATGCAACATTCCATAATGTCATAATGCAACATTCCATTATGATGTCATAATGCAACATTCCATTATGATGTCATAATGCAACATTCCATTATGATGTCATAATGTAAAAATTCCATTATGATGTCATAATGCAAAATTCCATTATGATGTCATAATGTAAAAATCCCATTATGATGTCATAATGCAAAATTCCATTATGATGTCATAATGCAAAATTCCATTATGATGTCATAATGCAACATTCCATTATGATGTCATAATGCAACATTCCATTATGATGTCATAATGCAACATTCCATTATGATGTCATAATGCAAAATTGCATTATGATGTCATAATGCAACATTCCATTATGATGTCATAATGCAACATTCCATTATGATGTCATAATGCAACATTCCATTATGATGTCATAATGCCACATTCCATTATGATGTCATAATGCAACATTCCATTATGATGTCATAATGCAACATTCCATTATGATGTCATAATGTAACATTCCAGTATGATGTCATGATGTAAAATTCCATTATGATGTCATAATGCAAAATTCCATTATGATGTCATAATGCAAAAATTCAATTATGATGTCATAATGTAACATTCCAGTATGATGTCATAATGCAAAATTCCATTATGATGTAATAATGCAAAAATTCAATTATGATGTCATAATGCAAAAATTCCATTATGATGTCATAATGCAAAATGCCATAATGTCATAATGCAACATTCCATTATGATGTCATAATGTAACATTCCATTATGATGTCATAATGCAAAATTCCATTATGATGTCATAATGCAACATTCCATTATGATGTCATAATGCAACATTCCATTATGATGTCATAATGTAAAAATTCCATTATGATGTCATAATGCAAAATTCCATTATGATGTCATAATGCAAAAATTCCATTATGATGTCATAATGCAAAAATTCCCATTATGATGTCATAATGCAAAATGCCATTATGATGTCATAATGCAACATTCCATTATGATGTCATAATGTAACATTCCATTATGATGTCATAATGCAACATTCCATTATGATCTCATAATGTAACATTCCATTATGATGTCATAATGCAAAATTCCATTATGATGTCATAATGCAACATTCCATTATGATGTCATAATGCAACATTCCATAATGTCATAATGCAACATTCCATTATGATGTCATAATGCAACATTCCATTATGATGTCATAATGCAACATTCCATTATGATGTCATAATGTAAAAATTCCATTATGATGTCATAATGCAAAATTCCATTATGATGTCATAATGTAAAAATCCATTATGATGTCATAATGCAAAATTCCATTATGACAGTCATAATGCAAAATTCCATTATGACTGTCATAATGCAACATTCCATTATGACTGTCATAATGCAAATTTCCATTATGATGTCATAATGGAATTTTGCATTGCATTATGACATCATAATGGAATGTTGCATTATGACATTATGGAATGTTGCATTATGACATCATAATGGAATTTTGCATTATGACATCATAATGGAATTTTGCATTATGACATCATAATGGAATGTTACATTATGACATCATAATGGAATGTTGCATTATGACATCATAATGGAATGTTACATTATGACATCATAATGGAATGTTGCATTATGACATCATAATGGTATTTTGCATTATGACATCATAATGGAATTTTTGCATTATGACATCATAATGGAATTTTTGCATTATGACATCATAATGGAATTTTGCATTATGACATCATAATGGAATTTTTACATTATGACATCAAAATGGAATGTTGCATTATGACATCATAATGGAATGTTGCATTATGACATCATAATGGAATTTTGCATTATGACATCATAATGGAATGTTACATTATGACATCATAATGGAATGTTGCATTATGACATTATGGCATTTTGCATTATGACATCATAATGGAATTTTGCATCATGACATCATACTGGAATGTTACATTATGACATCATAATGGAATGTTGCATTATGACATCATAATGGAATGTTGCATTATGACATCATAATGGAATGTTGCATTATGACATCATAATGGAATGTTGCATTATGACATCATAATGGAATGTTGCATTATGACATCATAATGCAATTTTGCATTATGACATCATAATGGAATTTTGCATTATGACATCATAATGGAATTTTGCATTATGACATCATAATGGAATTTTTGCATTATGACATCATAATGGAATTTTGCATTATGACATCATAATGGAATTTTTACATTATGACATCATAATGGAATGTTGCATTATGACATCATAATGGAATGTTGCATTATGACATCATAATGGAATTTTGCATTATGACATCATAATGGAATTTTTACATTATGACATCATAATGGAATGTTACATTATGACATCATAATGGAATTTTGCATTATGACATCATAATGGGATGTTACATTATGACATCATAATGGAATTTTGCATTATGACATAATGGAATTTTTACATTATGACATCATAATGGAATGTTGCATTATGACATCATAATGGAATGTTGCATTATGACATCATAATGGAATGTTGCATTATGACATCATAATGGAATTTTTACATTATGACATCATAATGGAATGTTGCATTATGACATCATAATGGAATGTTACATTATGACATCATAAGGGAATTTTGCATTATGACATCATAATGGAATTTTTACATTATGACATCATAATGGAATTTTGCATGATGACATCATAATGGAATGTTGCATTATGACATCATAATGGAATGTTGCATTATGACATCATAATGGAATTTTGCATTATGACATCATAATGGAATTTTTACATTATGACATCATAATGGAATTTTGCATTATGACATCATAATGGAATGTTACATTATGACATCATAATGAAATGTTGCATTATGACATCATAATGGCATTTTGCATTATGACATCATAATGGAATTTTTGCATTATGACATCATACTGGAATGTTACATTATGACATCATAATGGAATTTTGCATTATGACATCATAATGGAATTTTGCATTATGACATCATACTGGAATGTTACATTATGACATCATAATGGAATTTTTGCATTATGACATCATAATGGAATTTTGCATTATGACATCATACTGGAATGTTACATTATGACATCATAATGGAATGTTGCATTATGACATCATAATGGAATGTTGCATTATGACATCATAATGGAATGTTGCATTATGACATCATAATGGAATTTTGCATTATGACATCATAATGGAATGTTGCATTATGACATCATAATGGAATTTTGCATTATGACATCATAATGGAATGTTGCATTATGACATCATAATGGAATTTTGCATTATGACATCATAATGGAATTTTTGCATTATGACATCATAATGGAATGTTGCATTATGACATCATAATGGAATTTTGCATTATGACATCATAATGGAATTTTTGCATTATGACATCATAATGGAATTTTGCATTATGACATCATAATGGAATTTTGCATTATGACATCATAATGGAATTTTTACATTATGACATCATAATGGAATGTTGCATTATGACATCATAATGGAATGTTGCATTATGACATCATAATGGAATTTTGCATTATGACATTATGGAATGTTGCATTATGACATCATAATGGAATTTTGCATTATGACATCATAATGGAATTTTGCATTATGACATCATAATGGAATTTTTACATTATGACATCATAATGGAATGTTGCATTATGACATCATAATGGAATGTTGCATTATGACATCATAATGGAATGTTGCATTATGACATTATGGAATGTTGCATTATGACATCATAATGGAATTTTGCATTATGACATCATAATGGAATTTTGCATTATGACATCATAATGGAATTTTTACATTATGACATCATAATGGAATGTTGCATTATGACATCATAATGGAATGTTGCATTATGACATCATAATGGAATGTTGCATTATGACATTATGGAATGTTGCATTATGACATCATAATGGAATGTTGCATTATGACATCATAATGGAATTTTGCATTATGACATCATAATGGAATGTTACATTATGTGATCATAATGGAATGTTGCATTATGACATCATAATGGAATGTTACATTATGACATCATAATGGAATGTTGCATTATGACATCATAATGGAATTTTGCATTATGACATCATAATGGAATTTTTACATTATGACATCATAATGGAATGTTGCATTATGACATCATAATGGAATGTTGCATTATGACATCATAATGGAATGTTGCATTATGACATTATGGAATGTTGCATTATGACATCATAATGGAATTTTGCATTATGACATCATAATGGAATTTTGCATTATGACATCATAATGGAATGTTACATTATGACATCATAATGGAATGTTGCATTATGACATCATAATGGAATGTTACATTATGACATCATAATGGAATGTTGCATTATGACATCATAATGGCATTTTGCATTATGACATCATAATGGAATTTTTGCATTATGACATCATAATGGAATTTTTGCATTATGACATCATAATGGAATTTTGCATTATGACATCATAATGGAATTTTTACATTATGACATCAAAATGGAATTTTGCATTATGACATCATAATGGAATGTTGCATTATGACATCATAATGGAATTTTGCATTATGACATCATAATGGAATGTTACATTATGACATCATAATGGAATGTTGCATTATGACATTATGGCATTTTGCATTATGACATCAAAATGGAATTTTTGCATTATGACATCATAATGGAATTTTTGCATTATGACATCATAATGGAATGTTACATTATGACATCATAATGGAATTTTGGATTATGACATCATAATGGAATTTTTGCATTATGACATCATAATGGAATGTTGCATTATGACATCATAATGGAATTTTGCATTATGACATCATAATGGAATGTTACATTATGACATCATAATGGAATTTTGCATTATGACATCATACTGGAATGTTACATTATGACATCATAATGGAATTTTTGCATTATGACATCATAATGGAATTTTGCATTATGACATCATACTGGAATGTTACATTATGACATCATAATGGAATGTTGCATTATGACATCATAATGGAATGTTGCATTATGACATCATAATGGAATGTTGCATTATGACATCATAATGGAATTTTGCATTATGACATCATAATGGAATGTTGCATTATGACATCATAATGGAATTTTGCATTTTGACATCATAATGGAATGTTGCATTATGACATCATAATGGCATTTTGCATTATGACATCATAATGGAATTTTTGCATTATGACATCATAATGGAATTTTTGCATTATGACATCATAATGGAATTTTGCATTATGACATCATAATGGAATTTTTACATTATGACATCATAATGGAATTTTGCATGATGACATCATAATGGAATGTTACATTATGACATCATAATGGAATTTTGGATTATGACAACATAATGGAATGTTGCATTATGACATCATAATGGAATGTTGCATTATGACATCATAATGGAATTTTGCATTATGACATCATAGTGGAATGTTACATTATGACATCATAATGAAATGTTGCATTATGACATCATAATGGCATTTTGCATTATGACATCATAATGGAATTTTTGCATTATGACATCATACTGGAATGTTACATTATGACATCATAATGGAATTTTGCATTATGACACCATACTGGAATGTTACATTATGACATCATAATGGAATTTTTGCATTATGACATCATAATGGAATTTTGCATTATGACATCATACTGGAATGTTACATTATGACATCATAATGGAATGTTGCATTATGACATCATAATGGAATGTTGCATTATGACATCATAATGGAATGTTGCATTATGACATCATAATGGGATGTTACATTATGACATCATAATGGGATGTTACATTATGACATCATAATGGAATTTTGCATTATGACAAAATGGAATTTTTATATTATGACATCATAATGGAATTTTTACATTATGACATCATAATGGAATGTTGCATTATGACATCATAATGGAATGTTGCATTATGACATCATAATGGAATTTTGCATTATGACATCATAATGGAATTTTGCATTATGACATCATAATGGGATTTTTACATTATGACATCATAATGGAATTTTGCATTATGACATCATAATGGAATTTTTACATTATGACATCATAATGGAATGTTGCATTATGACATCATAATGGAATGTTGCATTATGACATCATAATGGAATGTTGCATTATGACATTATGGAATGTTGCATTATGACATCATAATGGAATGTTGCATTATGACATCATAATGGAATTTTGCATTATGACATCATAATGGAATGTTACATTATGAGATCATAATGGAATGTTGCATTATGACATCATAATGGAATGTTACATTATGACATCATAATGGAATGTTGCATTATGACATCATAATGGCATTTTGCATTATGACATCATAATGGAATTTTTGCATTATGACATCATAATGGAATTTTTACATTATGACATCATAATGGAATGTTGCATTATGACATCATAATGGAATGTTGCATTATGACATCATAATGGAATTTTGCATTATGACATCATAATGGAATGTTACATTATGACATCATAATGGAATGTTGCATTATGACATTATGGCATTTTGCATTATGACATCATAATGGAATTTTTGCATTATGACATCATAATTGAATTTTTGCATTATTACATCATAATGGAATTTTGCATTATGACATCATACTGGAATGTTACATTATGACATCATAATTGAATTTTTGCATTATGACATCATAATGGAATTTTGCATTATGACATCATAATGGAATTTTACATCATGACATCATACTGGAATGTTACATTATGACATCATAATGGAATGTTGCATTATGACATCATAATGGAATGTTGCATTATGACATCATAATGGAATGTTGCATTATGACATCATAATGCAATTTTGCATTATGACATCATAATGGAATGTTGCATTATGACATCATAATGGAATTTTGCATTATGACATCATAATGGAATTTTGCATTATGACATCATAATGGAATTTTGCATTATGACATCATAATGGAATTTTTACATTATGACATCATAATGGAATGTTGCATTATGACATCATAATGGAATGTTGCATTATGACATCATAATGGAATTTTGCATTATGGCATCATAATGGAATGTTACATTATGACATCATAATGGAATTTTGCATTATGACATCATAATGGGATGTTACATTATGACATCATAATGGAATTTTGCATTATGACATAATGGAATGTTACATTATGACATCATAAGGGAATTTTGCATTATGACATCATAATGGAATTTTTACATTATGACATCATAATGGAATTTTGCATGATGACATCCTAATGGAATGTTACATTATGACATCATAATGGAATTTTGGATTATGACATCATAATGGAATTTTTACATTATGACATCATAATGGAATGTTGCATTATGACATCATAATGGAATGTTGCATTATGACATCATAATGGAATTTTGCATTATGACATCATAATGGAATTTTTACATTATGACATCATAATGGAATTTTGCATTATGACATCATAATGGAATGTTACATTATGACATCATAATGAAATGTTGCATTATGACATCATAATGGCATTTTGCATTATGACATCATAATGGAATTTTTGCATTATGACATCATACTGGAATGTTACATTATGACATCATAATGGAATTTTGCATTATGACACCATACTGGAATGTTACATTATGACATCATAATGGAATTTTTGCATTATGACATCATCATGGAATTTTGCATTATGACATCATACTGGAATGTTACATTATGACATCATAATGGAATGTTGCATTATGACATCATAATGGAATGTTGCATTATGACATCATAATGGAATGTTGCATTATGACATCATAATGGGATGTTACATTATGACATCATAATGGAATTTTGCATTATGACAAAATGGAATTTTTATATTATGACATCATAATGGAATGTTGCATTATGACATCATAATGGAATGTTGCATTATGACATCATAATGGAATGTTGCATTATGACATCATAATGGAATGTTGCATTATGACATCATAATGGAATTTTGCATTATGACATCAAAATGGAATGTTACATTATGCCATCATAATGGAATTTTGCATTATGACATCATAATGGAATTTTTACATTATGACATCATAATGGAATGTTGCATTATGACATCATAATGGAATGTTACATTATGACATCATAAGGGAATTTTGCATTATGACATCATAATGGAATTTTTACATTATGACATCATAATGGAATTTTGCATTATGACATCATAATGGAATGTTACATTATGACATCATAATGGAATTTTGGATTATGACATCATAATGGAATTTTTGCATTATGACATCATAATGGAATGTTGCATTATGACATCATAATGGAATTTTGCATTATGACATCATAATGGAATGTTACATTATGACATCATAATGGAATTTTGCATTATGACATCATACTGGAATGTTACATTATGACATCATAATGGAATTTTTGCATTATGACATCATAATGGAATTTTGCATTATGACATCATACTGGAATGTTACATTATGACATCATAATGGAATGTTGCATTATGACATCATAATGGAATGTTGCATTATGACATCATAATGGAATGTTGCATTATGACATCATAATGGAATTTTGCATTATGACATCATAATGGAATGTTGCATTATGACATCATAATGGAATTTTGCATTTTGACATCATAATGGAATGTTGCATTATGACATCATAATGGAATTTTGCATTATGACATCATAATGGAATTTTTGCATTATGACATCATAATGGAATGTTGCATTATGACATCATAATGGCATTTTGCATTATGACATCATAATGGAATTTTTGCATTATGACATCATAATGGAATTTTTGCATTATGACATCATAATGGAATTTTGCATTATGACATCATAATGGAATTTTTACATTATGACATCATAATGGAATTTTGCATGATGACATCATAATGGAATGTTACATTATGACATCATAATGGAATTTTGGATTATGACATCATAATGGAATTTTTACATTATGACATCATAATGGAATGTTGCATTATGACATCATAATGGAATGTTGCATTATGACATCATAATGGAATTTTGCATTATGACATCATAGTGGAATGTTACATTATGACATCATAATGAAATGTTGCATTATGACATCATAATGGCATTTTGCATTATGACATCATAATGGAATTTTTGCATTATGACATCATACTGGAATGTTACATTATGACATCATAATGGAATTTTGCATTATGACACCATACTGGAATGTTACATTATGACATCATAATGGAATTTTTGCATTATGACATCATAATGGAATTTTGCATTATGACATCATACTGGAATGTTACATTATGACATCATAATGGAATGTTGCATTATGACATCATAATGGAATGTTGCATTATGACATCATAATGGAATGTTGCATTATGACATCATAATGGGATGTTACATTATGACATCATAATGGGATGTTACATTATGACATCATAATGGAATTTTGCATTATGACAAAATGGAATTTTTATATTATGACATCATAATGGAATTTTTACATTATGACATCATAATGGAATGTTGCATTATGACATCATAATGGAATGTTGCATTATGACATCATAATGGAATTTTGCATTATGACATCATAATGGAATTTTGCATTATGACATCATAATGGGATTTTTACATTATGACATCATAATGGAATTTTGCATTATGACATCATAATGGAATTTTTACATTATGACATCATAATGGAATGTTGCATTATGACATCATAATGGAATGTTGCATTATGACATCATAATGGAATGTTGCATTATGACATTATGGAATGTTGCATTATGACATCATAATGGAATGTTGCATTATGACATCATAATGGAATTTTGCATTATGACATCATAATGGAATGTTACATTATGAGATCATAATGGAATGTTGCATTATGACATCATAATGGAATGTTACATTATGACATCATAATGGAATGTTGCATTATGACATCATAATGGCATTTTGCATTATGACATCATAATGGAATTTTTGCATTATGACATCATAATGGAATTTTTGCATTATGACATCATAATGGAATTTTGCATTATGACATCATAATGGAATTTTTACATTATGACATCATAATGGAATGTTGCATTATGACATCATAATGGAATGTTGCATTATGACATCATAATGGAATTTTGCATTATGACATCATAATGGAATGTTACATTATGACATCATAATGGAATGTTGCATTATGACATTATGGCATTTTGCATTATGACATCATAATGGAATTTTTGCATTATGACATCATAATTGAATTTTTGCATTATTACATCATAATGGAATTTTGCATTATGACATCATACTGGAATGTTACATTATGACATCATAATTGAATTTTTGCATTATGACATCATAATGGAATTTTGCATTATGACATCATAATGGAATTTTACATCATGACATCATACTGGAATGTTACATTATGACATCATAATGGAATGTTGCATTATGACATCATAATGGAATGTTGCATTATGACATCATAATGGAATGTGGCATTATGACATCATAATGGAATGTTGCATTATGACATCATAATGGAATGTTGCATTATGACATCATAATGGAATGTTGCATTATGACATCATAATGCAATTTTGCATTATGACATCATAATGGAATGTTGCATTATGACATCATAATGGAATTTTGCATTATGACATCATAATGGAATTTTGCATTATGACATCATAATGGAATTTTGCATTATGACATCATAATGGAATTTTTACATTATGACATCATAATGGAATGTTGCATTATGACATCATAATGGAATGTTGCATTATGACATCATAATGGAATTTTGCATTATGGCATCATAATGGAATGTTACATTATGACATCATAATGGAATTTTGCATTATGACATCATAATGGGATGTTACATTATGACATCATAATGGAATTTTGCATTATGACATAATGGAATGTTACATTATGACATCATAAGGGAATTTTGCATTATGACATCATAATGGAATTTTTACATTATGACATCATAATGGAATTTTGCATGATGACATCATAATGGAATGTTACATTATGACATCATAATGGAATTTTGGATTATGACATCATAATGGAATTTTTACATTATGACATCATAATGGAATGTTGCATTATGACA
This sequence comes from Eleutherodactylus coqui, assembly GCF_035609145.1. Classification (NCBI taxonomy): domain Eukaryota; kingdom Metazoa; phylum Chordata; class Amphibia; order Anura; family Eleutherodactylidae; genus Eleutherodactylus; species Eleutherodactylus coqui. The sequence goes on along the minus strand of NW_027102533.1, from coordinate 298,143 downwards.
TCATAATGGAATGTTGCATTATGACATCATAATGGAATTTTGCATTATGACATCATAATGGAATTTTTACATTATGACATCATAATGGAATTTTGCATTATGACATCATAATGGAATGTTACATTATGACATCATAATGAAATGTTGCATTATGACATCATAATGGCATTTTGCATTATGACATCATAATGGAATTTTTGCATTATGACATCATACTGGAATGTTACATTATGACATCATAATGGAATTTTGCATTATGACACCATACTGGAATGTTACATTATGACATCATAATGGAATTTTTGCATTATGACATCATCATGGAATTTTGCATTATGACATCATACTGGAATGTTACATTATGACATCATAATGGAATGTTGCATTATGACATCATAATGGAATGTTGCATTATGACATCATAATGGAATGTTGCATTATGACATCATAATGGGATGTTACATTATGACATCATAATGGAATTTTGCATTATGACAAAATGGAATTTTTATATTATGACATCATAATGGAATGTTGCATTATGACATCATAATGGAATGTTGCATTATGACATCATAATGGAATGTTGCATTATGACATCATAATGGAATGTTTCATTATGACATCATAATGGAATTTTGCATTATGACATCAAAATGGAATGTTACATTATGCCATCATAATGGAATTTTGCATTATGACATCATAATGGAATTTTTACATTATGACATCATAATGGAATGTTGCATTATGACATCATAATGGAATGTTACATTATGACATCATAAGGGAATTTTGCATTATGACATCATAATGGAATTTTTACATTATGACATCATAATGGAATTTTGCATTATGACATCATAATGGAATGTTACATTATGACATCATAATGGAATTTTGGATTATGACATCATAATGGAATTTTTGCATTATGACATCATAATGGAATGTTGCATTATGACATCATAATGGAATGTTGCATTATGACATCATAATGGAATGTTACATTATGACATCATAATGGAATTTTGCATTATGACATCATACTGGAATGTTACATTATGACATCATAATGGAATTTTTGCATTATGACATCATAATGGAATTTTGCATTATGACATCATACTGGAATGTTACATTATGACATCATAATGGAATGTTGCATTATGACATCATAATGGAATGTTGCATTATGACATCATACTGGAATGTTGCATTATGACATCATAATGGAATTTTGCATTATGACATCATAATGGAATGTTGCATTATGACATCATAATGGAATTTTGCATTATGACATCATAATGGAATGTTGCATTATGACATCATAATGGAATTTTGCATTATGACATCATAATGGAATTTTTGCATTATGACATCATAATGGAATGTTGCATTATGACATCATAATGGAATTTTGCATTATGACATCATAATGGAATTTTTGCATTATGACATCATAATGAAATTTTGCATTATGACATCATAATGGAATTTTGCATTATGACATCATAATGGAATTTTTACATTATGACATCATAATGGAATGTTGCATTATGACATCATAATGGAATGTTGCATTATGACATCATAATGGAATGTTGCATTATGACATTATGGAATGTTGCATTATGACATCATAATGGAATTTTGCATTATGACATCATAATGGAATTTTGCATTATGACATCATAATGGAATGTTACATTATGACATCATAATGGAATGTTGCATTATGACATCATAATGGAATGTTACATTATGACATCATAATGGAATGTTGCATTATGACATCATAATGGTATTTTGCATTATGACATCATAATGGAATTTTTGCATTATGACATCATAATGGAATTTTTGCATTATGACATCATAATGGAATTTTGCATTATGACATCATAATGGAATTTTTACATTATGACATCAAAATGGAATGTTGCATTATGACATCATAATGGAATGTTGCATTATGACATCATAATGGAATTTTGCATTATGACATCATAATGGAATGTTACATTATGACATCATAATGGAATGTTGCATTATGACATTATGGCATTTTGCATTATGACATCATAATGGAATTTTGCATCATGACATCATACTGGAATGTTACATTATGACATCATAATGGAATGTTGCATTATGACATCATAATGGAATGTTGCATTATGACATCATAATGGAATGTTGCATTATGACATCATAATGGAATGTTGCATTATGACATCATAATGGAATGTTGCATTATGACATCATAATGCAATTTTGCATTATGACATCATAATGGAATTTTGCATTATGACATCATAATGGAATTTTGCATTATGACATCATAATGGAATTTTTGCATTATGACATCATAATGGAATTTTGCATTATGACATCATAATGGAATTTTTACATTATGACATCATAATGGAATGTTGCATTATGACATCATAATGGAATGTTGCATTATGACATCATAATGGAATTTTGCATTATGACATCATAATGGAATTTTTACATTATGACATCATAATGGAATGTTACATTATGACATCATAATGGAATTTTGCATTATGACATCATAATGGGATGTTACATTATGACATCATAATGGAATTTTGCATTATGACATAATGGAATTTTTACATTATGACATCATAATGGAATGTTGCATTATGACATCATAATGGAATGTTGCATTATGACATCATAATGGAATGTTGCATTATGACATCATAATGGAATTTTTACATTATGACATCATAATGGAATGTTGCATTATGACATCATAATGGAATGTTACATTATGACATCATAAGGGAATTTTGCATTATGACATCATAATGGAATTTTTACATTATGACATCATAATGGAATTTTGCATGATGACATCATAATGGAATGTTGCATTATGACATCATAATGGAATGTTGCATTATGACATCATAATGGAATTTTGCATTATGACATCATAATGGAATTTTTACATTATGACATCATAATGGAATTTTGCATTATGACATCATAATGGAATGTTACATTATGACATCATAATGAAATGTTGCATTATGACATCATAATGGCATTTTGCATTATGACATCATAATGGAATTTTTGCATTATGACATCATACTGGAATGTTACATTATGACATCATAATGGAATTTTGCATTATGACATCATAATGGAATTTTGCATTATGACATCATACTGGAATGTTACATTATGACATCATAATGGAATTTTTGCATTATGACATCATAATGGAATTTTGCATTATGACATCATACTGGAATGTTACATTATGACATCATAATGGAATGTTGCATTATGACATCATAATGGAATGTTGCATTATGACATCATAATGGAATGTTGCATTATGACATCATAATGGAATTTTGCATTATGACATCATAATGGAATGTTGCATTATGACATCATAATGGAATTTTGCATTATGACATCATAATGGAATGTTGCATTATGACATCATAATGGAATTTTGCATTATGACATCATAATGGAATTTTTGCATTATGACATCATAATGGAATGTTGCATTATGACATCATAATGGAATTTTGCATTATGACATCATAATGGAATTTTTGCATTATGACATCATAATGGAATTTTGCATTATGACATCATAATGGAATTTTGCATTATGACATCATAATGGAATTTTTACATTATGACATCATAATGGAATGTTGCATTATGACATCATAATGGAATGTTGCATTATGACATCATAATGGAATTTTGCATTATGACATTATGGAATGTTGCATTATGACATCATAATGGAATTTTGCATTATGACATCATAATGGAATTTTGCATTATGACATCATAATGGAATTTTTACATTATGACATCATAATGGAATGTTGCATTATGACATCATAATGGAATGTTGCATTATGACATCATAATGGAATGTTGCATTATGACATTATGGAATGTTGCATTATGACATCATAATGGAATTTTGCATTATGACATCATAATGGAATTTTGCATTATGACATCATAATGGAATGTTACATTATGACATCATAATGGAATGTTGCATTATGACATCATAATGGAATGTTACATTATGACATCATAATGGAATGTTGCATTATGACATCATAATGGCATTTTGCATTATGACATCATAATGGAATTTTTGCATTATGACATCATAATGGAATTTTTGCATTATGACATCATAATGGAATTTTGCATTATGACATCATAATGGAATTTTTACATTATGACATCAAAATGGAATTTTGCATTATGACATCATAATGGAATGTTGCATTATGACATCATAATGGAATTTTGCATTATGACATCATAATGGAATGTTACATTATGACATCATAATGGAATGTTGCATTATGACATTATGGCATTTTGCATTATGACATCAAAATGGAATTTTTGCATTATGACATCATAATGGAATTTTTGCATTATGACATCATAATGGAATTTTTGCATTATGACATCATAATGGAATTTTTACATTATGACATCATAATGGAATGTTGCATTATGACATCATAATGGAATGTTGCATTATGACATCATAATGGAATTTTGCATTATGACATCATAATGGAATTTTTACATTATGACATCATAATGGAATGTTACATTATGACATCATAATGGAATTTTGCATTATGACATCATAATGGGATGTTACATTATGACATCATAATGGAATTTTGCATTATGACATAATGGAATTTTTACATTATGACATCATAATGGAATGTTGCATTATGACATCATAATGGAATGTTGCATTATGACATCATAATGGAATGTTGCATTATGACATCATAATGGAATTTTTACATTATGACATCATAATGGAATGTTGCATTATGACATCATAATGGAATGTTACATTATGACATCATAAGGGAATTTTGCATTATGACATCATAATGGAATTTTTACATTATGACATCATAATGGAATTTTGCATGATGACATCATAATGGAATGTTGCATTATGACATCATAATGGAATGTTGCATTATGACATCATAATGGAATTTTGCATTATGACATCATAATGGAATTTTTACATTATGACATCATAATGGAATTTTGCATTATGACATCATAATGGAATGTTACATTATGACATCATAATGAAATGTTGCATTATGACATCATAATGGCATTTTGCATTATGACATCATAATGGAATTTTTGCATTATGACATCATACTGGAATGTTACATTATGACATCATAATGGAATTTTGCATTATGACATCATAATGGAATTTTGCATTATGACATCATACTGGAATGTTACATTATGACATCATAATGGAATTTTTGCATTATGACATCATAATGGAATTTTGCATTATGACATCATACTGGAATGTTACATTATGACATCATAATGGAATGTTGCATTATGACATCATAATGGAATGTTGCATTATGACATCATAATGGAATGTTGCATTATGACATCATAATGGAATTTTGCATTATGACATCATAATGGAATGTTGCATTATGACATCATAATGGAATTTTGCATTATGACATCATAATGGAATGTTGCATTATGACATCATAATGGAATTTTGCATTATGACATCATAATGGAATTTTTGCATTATGACATCATAATGGAATGTTGCATTATGACATCATAATGGAATTTTGCATTATGACATCATAATGGAATTTTTGCATTATGACATCATAATGGAATTTTGCATTATGACATCATAATGGAATTTTGCATTATGACATCATAATGGAATTTTTACATTATGACATCATAATGGAATGTTGCATTATGACATCATAATGGAATGTTGCATTATGACATCATAATGGAATGTTGCATTATGACATTATGGAATGTTGCATTATGACATCATAATGGAATTTTGCATTATGACATCATAATGGAATTTTGCATTATGACATCATAATGGAATGTTACATTATGACATCATAATGGAATGTTGCATTATGACATCATAATGGAATGTTACATTATGACATCATAATGGAATGTTGCATTATGACATCATAATGGCATTTTGCATTATGACATCATAATGGAATTTTTGCATTATGACATCATAATGGAATTTTTGCATTATGACATCATAATGGAATTTTGCATTATGACATCATAATGGAATTTTTACATTATGACATCAAAATGGAATTTTGCATTATGACATCATAATGGAATGTTGCATTATGACATCATAATGGAATTTTGCATTATGACATCATAATGGAATGTTACATTATGACATCATAATGGAATGTTGCATTATGACATTATGGCATTTTGCATTATGACATCAAAATGGAATTTTTGCATTATGACATCATAATGGAATTTTTGCATTATGACATCATAATGGAATTTTGCATTATGACATCATAATGGAATTTTTGCATTATGACATCATAATGGAATGTTGCATTATGACATCATAATGGAATGTTGCATTATGACATCATAATGGAATTTTGCATTATGACATCATAATGGAATTTTTACATTATGACATCATAATGGAATGTTACATTATGACATCATAATGGAATTTTGCATTATGACATCATAATGGGATGTTACATTATGACATCATAATGGAATTTTGCATTATGACATAATGGAATTTTTACATTATGACATCATAATGGAATGTTGCATTATGACATCATAATGGAATGTTGCATTATGACATCATAATGGAATGTTGCATTATGACATCATAATGGAATTTTTACATTATGACATCATAATGGAATGTTGCATTATGACATCATAATGGAATGTTACATTATGACATCATAAGGGAATTTTGCATTATGACATCATAATGGAATTTTTACATTATGACATCATAATGGAATTTTGCATGATGACATCATAATGGAATGTTGCATTATGACATCATAATGGAATGTTGCATTATGACATCATAATGGAATTTTGCATTATGACATCATAATGGAATTTTTACATTATGACATCATAATGGAATTTTGCATTATGACATCATAATGGAATGTTACATTATGACATCATAATGAAATGTTGCATTATGACATCATAATGGCATTTTGCATTATGACATCATAATGGAATTTTTGCATTATGACATCATACTGGAATGTTACATTATGACATCATAATGGAATTTTGCATTATGACATCATAATGGAATTTTGCATTATGACATCATACTGGAATGTTACATTATGACATCATAATGGAATTTTTGCATTATGACATCATAATGGAATTTTGCATTATGACATCATACTGGAATGTTACATTATGACATCATAATGGAATGTTGCATTATGACATCATAATGGAATTTTTACATTATGACATCAAAATGGAATGTTGCATTATGACATCATAATGGAATGTTGCATTATGACATCATAATGGAATTTTGCATTATGACATCATAATGGAATGTTACATTATGACATCATAATGGAATGTTGCATTATGACATTATGGCATTTTGCATTATGACATCATAATGGAATTTTTGCATTATGACATCATAATTGAATTTTTGCATTATGACATCATAATGGAATTTTGCATTATGACATCATAATGGAATTTTTACATTATGACATCATAATGGAATGTTGCATTATGACATCATAATGGAATGTTGCATTATGACATCATAATGGAATTTTGCATTATGACATCATAATGGAATTTTTACATTATGACATCATAATGGAATGTTACATTATGACATCATAATGGAATTTTGCATTATGACATCATAATGGGATGTTACATTATGACATCATAATGGAATTTTGCATTATGACATAATGGAATTTTTACATTATGACATCATAATGGAATGTTACATTATGACATCATAAGGGAATTTTGCATTATGACATCATAATGGAATTTTTACATTATGACATCATAATGGAATTTTGCATGATGACATCATAATGGAATGTTGCATTATGACATCATAATGGAATGTTGCATTATGACATCATAATGGAATTTTGCATTATGACATCATAATGGAATTTTTACATTATGACATCATAATTGAATTTTGCATTATGACATCATAATGGAATGTTACATTATGACATCATAATGAAATGTTGCATTATGACATCATAATGGCATTTTGCATTATGACATCATAATGGAATTTTTGCATTATGACATCATACTGGAATGTTACATTATGACATCATAATGGAATGTTGCATTATGACATCATAACGGAATTTTGCATTATGACATCATAATGGAATTTTTACATTATGACATCATAATGGAATGTTACATTATGACATCATAATGGAATTTTGCATTATGACATCATAATGGGATGTTACATTATGACATCATAATGGAATTTTGCATTATGACATAATGGAATTTTTACATTATGACATCATAATGGAATGTTGCATTATGACATCATAATGGAATGTTGCATTATGACATCATAATGGAATGTTGCATTATGACATCATAATGGGATTTTTACATTATGACATCATAATGGAATGTTACATTATGACATCATAATGGAATTTTGCATTATGACATCATAATGGGATGTTACATTATGACATCATAATGGAATTTTGCATTATGACATAATGGAATTTTTACATTATGACATCATAATGGAATGTTGCATTATGACATCATAATGGAATGTTGCATTATGACATCATAATGGAATGTTACATTATGACATCATAAGGGAATTTTGCATTATGACATCATAATGGAATTTTTACATTATGACATCATAATGGAATTTTGCATGATGACATCATAATGGAATGTTGCATTATGACATCATAATGGAATGTTGCATTATGACATCATAATGGAATTTTGCATTATGACATCATAATGGAATTTTTACATTATGACATCATAATGGAATTTTGCATTATGACATCATAATGGAATGTTACATTATGACATCATAATGAAATGTTGCATTATGACATCATAATGGCATTTTGCATTATGACATCATAATGGAATTTTTGCATTATGACATCATACTGGAATTTTTGCATTATGACATCATACTGGAATGTTACATTATGACATCATAATGGAATTTTGCATTATGACATCATATTGGAATGTTACATTATGACATCATAATGGAATTTTTGCATTATGACATCATAATGGAATTTTGCATTATGACATACTGGAATGTTACATTATGACATCATAATGGAATGTTGCATTATGACATCATAATGGAATGTTGCATTATGACATCATAATGGAATGTTGCATTATGACATCATAATGGAATGTTGCATTAGGACATCATAATGGAATTTTGCATTATGACATCATAATGGAATGTTGCATTATGACATCATAATGGAATTTTGCATTATGACATCAAAATGGAATTTTGGCATTATGACATCATAATGGAATGTTGCATTATGACATCATAATGGAATGTTGCATTATGACATCATAATGGAATGTTGCATTATGACATCATAATGGAATTTTGCATTATGACATTATGGAATTTTGCATTATGACATCATAATGGAATTTTTGCATTATGACATCATAATGGAATTTTGCATTGAGACATCATAATGGAATTTTTACATTATGACATCATAATGGAATGTTGCATTATGACATCATAATGGAATGTTGCATTATGACATTATGGAATGTTGCATTATCACATCATAATGGAATTTTTGCATTATGACATCATAATGGAATTTTGCATTATGACATCATAATGGAATTTTTACATTATGACATCATAATGGAATGTTGCATTACGACATCATAATGGAATTTTTGCATTATGACATCATAATGGAATTTTGCATTATGACATCATAATGGAATTTTTACATTATGACATCATAATGGAATGTTGCATTATGACATCATAATGGAATGTTGCATTATGACATCATAATGGAATTTTGCATTATGACATCATAATGGAATTTTGCATTATGACATCATAATGGAATGTTACATTATGACATCATAATGGAATTTTTACATTATGACATCATAATGGAATGTTGCATTATGACATCATAATGGAATGTTGCATTATGAGATCATAATGGAATTTTGCATTATGACATCATAATGGAATTTTGCATTATGACATCATAATGGGATGTTACATTATGACATCATAATGGAATTTTGCATTATGACATAATGGAATCTTTACATTATGACATCATAATGGGATGTTGCATTATGACATCATACTGGAATGTTACATTATGACATCATAATGGAATGTTGCATTATGACATCATAATGGAATGTTGCATTATGACATCATAATGGAATGTTGCATTATGACATCATAATGCAATTTTGCATCATGACATCATACTGGAATGTTACATTATGACATCATAATGGAATGTTGCATTATGACATCATAATGGAATGTTGCATTATGACATCATAATGGAATGTTGCATTATGACATCATAATGGAATGTTGCATTATGACAACATAATGGAATGTTGCATTATGACATCATAATGCAATTTTGCATTATGACATCATAATGGAATGTTGCATTATGACATCATAATGGAATTTTGCATTATGACATCATAATGGAATGTTGCATTATGACATTATAATGGAATGTTGCATTATGACATCATAATGGAATGTTACATTATGACATCATAATGGAATTTTTACATTATGACATCATAATGGAATGTTGCATTATGACATCATAATGGAATGTTGCATTATGACATCATAATGGAATTTTGCATTATGACATCATAATGGAATGTTACATTATGACATCATAATGGAATTTTGCATTATGACATCATAATGGAATTTTGGATTATGACATCATAATGGAATTTTTACATTATGACATCATAATGGAATGTTGCATTATGACTTCATAAGGGAATGTTGCATTATGACTAGAGATGAGCGAACACGTTCGGCCCCGCCCCTTTTTCGCCCGAACACCGAACTTTGCGAACACCTCGGTGTTCGGGCGAAAAAGTTCGGGGGCCGCCGTGGCAGCGCGGGGGGGTGCGGCGGGGAGCGGGGGGGAGAGGGAGAGAGAGAGGGCTCCCCCCTGTTCCCCGCTACTGCCGCCCGCGCCGCCGCGCATCTCCCCGCCCCCCGGCGGCACCCGGACACTTACGCGCGAACACTCCAGTGTTCGCTAAAGCCGGTGTCCGGGTGCGGATGTGTCCGTTACGGACACGTTCGCTCATCTCTAATTATGACATCATAATGGAATTTTTACATTATGACATCATAATGGAATTTTGCATTATGACATCATAATGGAATTTTGCATTATGACATCATAATGGAATTTTGCATTATGACATCATAATGGAATGTTGCATTATGACATCATAATGGAATGTTGCATTATGACATCATAATGGAATTTTGCATTATGACATCATAATGGAATTTTGCATTATGACATCATAATGGAATTTTTACATTATGACATCATAATGGAATGTTGCATTATGACATCATAATGGAATGTTGCATTATGACATCATAATGGAATGTTGCATTATGACATCATAATGGAATGTTGCATTATGACATTATGGAATTTTGCATTATGACATCATAATGGAATTTTTGCATTATGACATCATAATGGAATTTTGCATTATGACATCATAATGGAATTTTGCATTATGACATCATAATGGAATTTTTACATTATGACATCATAATGGAATGTTACATTATGACATCATAATGGAATTTTGCATTATGACATCATAATGGGATGTTACATTATGACATCATAATGGAATTTTGCATTATGACATAATGGAATTTTTACATTATGACATCATAATGGAATGTTACATTATGACATCATAAGGGAATTTTGCATTATGACATCATAATGGAATTTTTACATTATGACATCATAATGGAATTTTGCATGATGACATCATAATGGAATGTTGCATTATGACATCATAATGGAATGTTGCATTATGACATCATAATGGAATTTTGCATTATGACATCATAATGGAATTTTTACATTATGACATCATAATGGAATTTTGCATTATGACATCATAATGGAATGTTACATTATGACATCATAATGAAATGTTGCATTATGACATCATAATGGCATTTTGCATTATGACATCATAATGGAATTTTTGCATTATGACATCATACTGGAATGTTACATTATGACATCATAATGGAATGTTGCATTATGACATCATAACGGAATTTTGCATTATGACATCATAATGGAATTTTTACATTATGACATCATAATGGAATGTTACATTATGACATCATAATGGAATTTTGCATTATGACATCATAATGGGATGTTACATTATGACATCATAATGGAATTTTGCATTATGACATAATGGAATTTTTACATTATGACATCATAATGGAATGTTGCATTATGACATCATAATGGAATGTTGCATTATGACATCATAATGGAATGTTGCATTATGACATCATAATGGGATTTTTACATTATGACATCATAATGGAATGTTACATTATGACATCATAATGGAATTTTGCATTATGACATCATAATGGGATGTTACATTATGACATCATAATGGAATTTTGCATTATGACATAATGGAATTTTTACATTATGACATCATAATGGAATGTTGCATTATGACATCATAATGGAATGTTGCATTATGACATCATAATGGAATGTTACATTATGACATCATAAGGGAATTTTGCATTATGACATCATAATGGAATTTTTACATTATGACATCATAATGGAATTTTGCATGATGACATCATAATGGAATGTTGCATTATGACATCATAATGGAATGTTGCATTATGACATCATAATGGAATTTTGCATTATGACATCATAATGGAATTTTTACATTATGACATCATAATGGAATTTTGCATTATGACATCATAATGGAATGTTACATTATGACATCATAATGAAATGTTGCATTATGACATCATAATGGCATTTTGCATTATGACATCATAATGGAATTTTTGCATTATGACATCATACTGGAATTTTTGCATTATGACATCATACTGGAATGTTACATTATGACATCATAATGGAATTTTGCATTATGACATCATATTGGAATGTTACATTATGACATCATAATGGAATTTTTGCATTATGACATCATAATGGAATTTTGCATTATGACATACTGGAATGTTACATTATGACATCATAATGGAATGTTGCATTATGACATCATAATGGAATGTTGCATTATGACATCATAATGGAATGTTGCATTATGACATCATAATGGAATTTTGCATTATGACATTATGGAATTTTGCATTATGACATCATAATGGAATTTTTGCATTATGACATCATAATGGAATTTTGCATTGAGACATCATAATGGAATTTTTACATTATGACATCATAATGGAATGTTGCATTATGACATCATAATGGAATGTTGCATTATGACATTATGGAATGTTGCATTATCACATCATAATGGAATTTTTGCATTATGACATCATAATGGAATTTTGCATTATGACATCATAATGGAATTTTTACATTATGACATCATAATGGAATGTTGCATTACGACATCATAATGGAATTTTTGCATTATGACATCATAATGGAATTTTGCATTATGACATCATAATGGAATTTTTACATTATGACATCATAATGGAATGTTGCATTATGACATCATAATGGAATGTTGCATTATGACATCATAATGGAATTTTGCATTATGACATCATAATGGAATGTTACATTATGACATCATAATGGAATTTTTACATTATGACATCATAATGGAATGTTGCATTATGACATCATAATGGAATGTTGCATTATGAGATCATAATGGAATTTTGCATTATGACATCATAATGGAATTTTGCATTATGACATCATAATGGGATGTTACATTATGACATCATAATGGAATTTTGCATTATGACATAATGGAATCTTTACATTATGACATCATAATGGGATGTTGCATTATGACATCATACTGGAATGTTACATTATGACATCATAATGGAATGTTGCATTATGACATCATAATGGAATGTTGCATTATGACATCATAATGCAATTTTGCATCATGACATCATACTGGAATGTTACATTATGACATCATAATGGAATGTTGCATTATGACATCATAATGGAATGTTGCATTATGACATCATAATGGAATGTTGCATTATGACATCATAATGGAATGTTGCATTATGACAACATAATGGAATGTTGCATTATGACATCATAATGCAATTTTGCATTATGACATCATAATGGAATGTTGCATTATGACATCATAATGGAATTTTGCATTATGACATCATAATGGAATGTTTCATTATGACATTATAATGGAATGTTGCATTATGACATCATAATGGAATGTTACATTATGACATCATAATGGAATTTTTACATTATGACATCATAATGGAATGTTGCATTATGACATCATAATGGAATGTTGCATTATGACATCATAATGGAATTTTGCATTATGACATCATAATGGAATGTTACATTATGACATCATAATGGAATTTTGCATTATGACATCATAATGGAATTTTGGATTATGACATCATAATGGAATTTTTACATTATGACATCATAATGGAATGTTGCATTATGACTTCATAAGGGAATGTTGCATTATGACTAGAGATGAGCGAACACGTTCGGCCCCGCCCCTTTTTCGCCCGAACACCGAACTTTGCGAACACCTCGGTGTTCGGGCGAAAAAGTTCGGGGGCCGCCGTGGCAGCGCGGGGGGGTGCGGCGGGGAGCGGGGGGGAGAGGGAGAGAGAGAGGGCTCCCCCCTGTTCCCCGCTACTGCCGCCCGCGCCGCCGCACATCTCCCCGCCCCCCGGCGGCACCCGGACACTTACGCGCGAACACTCCAGTGTTCGCTAAAGCCGGTGTCCGGGTGCGGATGTGTCCGTTACGGACACGTTCGCTCATCTCTAATTATGACATCATAATGGAATTTTTACATTATGACATCATAATGGAATTTTGCATTATGACATCATAATGGAATTTTGCATTATGACATCATAATGGAATTTTGCATTATGACATCATAATGGAATGTTGCATTATGACATCATAATGGAATGTTGCATTATGACATCATAATGGAATTTTGCATTATGACATCATAATGGAATTTTGCATTATGACATCATAATGGAATTTTTACATTATGACATCATAATGGAATGTTGCATTATGACATCATAATGGAATGTTGCATTATGACATCATAATGGAATGTTGCATTATGACATCATAATGGAATGTTGCATTATGACATTATGGAATTTTGCATTATGACATCATAATGGAATTTTTGCATTATGACATCATAATGGAATTTTGCATTATGACATCATAATGGAATTTTTACATTATGACATCATAATGGAATGTTGCATTTTGACATCATAATGGAATTTTGCATTATGACATCATAATGGAATTTTGCATTATGACATCATAATGGCATTTTGCATTATGACATCATAATGGAATTTTTGCATTATGACATCATAATGGAATTTTTGCATTATGACATCATAATGGAATGTTGCATTATGACATCATAATGGAATGTTGCATTATGACATCATAATGGCATTTTGCATTATGACATCATAATGGAATTTTTGCATTATGACATCATAATGGAATGTTGCATTATGACATCATAATGGAATGTTGCATTATGACATCATAATGGCATTTTGCATTATGACATCATAATGGAATTTTTGCATTATGACATCACAATGGAATTTTTGCATTATGACATCATAATGGAATTTTTGCATTATGACATTATAATGGAATGTTACATTATGACATCATAATGGAATGTTGCATTATGACTTCATAAGGGAATGTTGCATTATGACATCATAATGGAATTTTTACATTATGACATCATAATGGAATTTTGCATTATGACATCATAATGGAATTTTGCATTATGACATCATAATGGAATTTTGCATTATGACATCATAATGGAATGTTGCATTATGACATCATAATGGAATGTTGCATTATGACATCATAATGGAATTTTGCATTATGACATCATAATGGAATTTTGCATTATGACATCATAATGGAATTTTTACATTATGACATCATAATGGAATGTTGCATTATGACATCATAATGGAATGTTGCATTATGACATCATAATGGAATGTTGCATTATGACATCATAAAGGAATGTTGCATTATGACATTATAGAATTTTGCATTATGACATCATAATGGAATTTTTGCATTATGACATCATAATGGAATTTTGCATTATGACATCATAATGGAATTTTTACATTATGACATCATAATGGAATGTTGCATTTTGACATCATAATGGAATTTTGCATTATGACATCATAATGGAATTTTGCATTATGACATCATAATGGAATGTTGCATTACGACATCATAATGGAATTTTTGCATTATGACATCATAATGGAATGTTGCATTATGACATCATAATGGCATTTTGCATTATGACATCATAATGGAATGTTGCATTACGACATCATAATGGAATTTTTGCATTATGACATCATAATGGAATTTTTGCATTATGACATCATAATGGAATTTTGCATTATGACATCATAATGGAATGTTTACATTATGACATCATAATGGAATGTTGCATTTTGACATCATAATGGAATTTTGCATTATGACATCATAATGGAATTTTGCATTATGACATCATAATGGCATTTTGCATTATGACATCATAATGGAATTTTTGCATTATGACATCATAATGGAATTTTTGCATTATGACATCATAATAGAATTTTTGCATTATGACATCATAATGGAATGTTGCATTATGACATCATAATGGAATGTTGCATTATGACATCATAATGGCATTTTGCATTATGACATCATAATGGAATTTTTGCATTATGACATCACAATGGAATTTTTGCATTATGACATCATAATGGAATTTTTGCATTATGACATTATAATGGAATGTTACATTATGACATCATAATGGAATGTTGCATTATGACATCATAATGGCATTTTGCATTATGACATCATAATGGAATTTTGCATTATGACATCATAATGGAATGTTGCATTATGACATCATAATGGAATTTTGCATTATGACATCATAATGGAATGTTACATTATGACATCATAATGGAATGTTGCATTATGACATCATAATGGAATGTTGCATTATGACATCATAATGGAATTTTGCATTATGACATCATAATGGAATGTTACATTATGACATCATAATGGAATGTTGCATTATGACATTATGGCATTTTGCATTATGACATCATAATGGAATTTTTGCATTATGACATCATAATGGAATTTTTGCATTATGACATCATAATGGAATTTTGCATTATGACATCATACTGGGATGTTACATTATGACATCATAATGGAATTTTTGCATTATGACATCATAATGGAATTTTGCATTATGACATCATAATGGAATTTTGCATCATGACATCATACTGGAATGTTACATTATGACATCATAATGGAATGTTACATTATGACATCATAATGGAATGTTGCATTATGACATCATAATGGAATGTTGCATTATGACATCATAATGGAATTTTGCATTATGACATCATAATGGAATGTTACATTATGACATCATAATGGAATGTTGCATTATGACATCATAATGGAATGTTACATTATGACATCATAATGGAATGTTGCATTATGACATCATAATGGAATGTTACATTATGACATCATAATGGAATGTTGCATTATGACATCATAATGGCATTTTGCATTATGACATCATAATGGAATGTTGCATTATGACATCATAATGGAATTTTTGCATTATGACATCATAATGGAATTTTGCATTATGACATCATAATGGAATTTTTACATTATGACATCATAATGGAATGTTGCATTATGACATCATAATGGGATGTTACATTATGACATCATAATGGAATTTTGCATTATGACATAATGGAATTTTTACATTATGACATCATAATGGAATGTTGCATTATGACATCATACTGGAATGTTACATTATGACATCATAATGGAATGTTGCATTATGACATCATAATGGAATGTTGCATTATGACATCATAATGGAATGTTGCATTATGACATCATAATGCAATTTTGCATCATGACATCATACTGGAATGTTACATTATGACATCATAATGGAATGTTGCATTATGACATCATAATGGAATGTTGCATTATGACATCATAAAGGAATGTTGCATTATGACATCATAATGGAATGTTGCATTATGTCAACATAATGGAATGTTGCATTATGACATCATAATGCAATTTTGCATTATGACATCATAATGGAATGTTGCATTATGACATCATAATGGAATTTTGCATTATGACATCATAATGGAATGTTGCATTATGACATTATAATGGAATGTTGCATTATGACATCATAATGGAATGTGACATTATGACATCATAATGGAATTTTTACATTATGACATTATAATGGAATGTTGCATTATGACATCATAATGGAATGTTGCATTATGACATCATAATGGAATTTTGCATTATGACATCATAATGGAATTTTTACATTATGACATCATAATGGAATTTTTGCATTATGACATCATAATGGAATGTTACATTATGACATCATAATGGAATTTTGCATTATGACATCATAATGGAATGTTACATTATGACATCATAATGGAATTTTGGATTATGACATCATAATGGAATTTTTACATTATGACATCATAATGGAATGTTGCATTATGACTTCATAAGGGAATGTTGCATTATGACATCATAATGGAATTTTTACATTATGACATCATAATGGAATTTTGCATTATGACATCATAATGGAATTTTGCATTATGACATCATAATGGAATTTTGCATTATGACATCATAATGGAATGTTGCACTATGACATCATAATGGAATGTTGCATTATGACATCATAATGGAATTTTGCATTATGACATCATAATGGAATTTTGCATTATGACATCATAATGGAATTTTTACATTATGACATCATAATGGAATGTTGCATTATGACATCATAATGGAATGTTGCATTATGACATCATAATGGAATGTTGCATTATGACATCATAATGGAATGTTGCATTATGACATTATGGAATTTTGCATTATGACATCATAATGGAATTTTTGCATTATGACATCATAATGGAATTTTGCATTATGACATCATAATGGAATTTTTACATTACGACATCATAATGGAATGTTGCATTTTGACATCATAATGGAATGTTGCATTATGACATCATAATGGAATTTTGCATTATGACATCATAATGGAATTTTTACATTACGACATCATAATGGAATGTTGCATTATGACATCATAATGGAATGTTGCATTATGACATCATAATGGAATTTTGCATTATGACATCATAATGGAATTTTTACATTATGACATCATAATGGAATGTTGCATTATGACATCATAATGGAATGTTGCATTATGACATCATAATGGAATTTTGCATTATGACATCATAATGGAATTTTGCATTATGACATCATAATGGAATGTTACATTATGACATCATAATGGAATTTTTACATTATGACATCATAATGGAATGTTGCATTATGACATCATAATGGAATGTTGCATTATGAGATCATAATGGAATTTTGCATTATGACATCATAATGGAATTTTGCATTATGACATCATAATGGGATGTTACATTATGACATCATAATGGAATTTTGCATTATGACATAATGGAATCTTTACATTATGACATCATAATGGGATGTTGCATTATGACATCATACTGGAATGTTACATTATGACATCATAATGGAATGTTGCATTATGACATCATAATGGAATGTTGCATTATGACATCATAATGGAATGTTGCATTATGACATCATAATGCAATTTTGCATCATGACATCATACTGGAATGTTACATTATGACATCATAATGGAATGTTGCATTATGACATCATAATGGAATGTTGCATTATGACATCATAATGGAATGTTGCATTATGACATCATAATGGAATGTTGCATTATGACAACATAATGGAATGTTGCATTATGACATCATAATGCAATTTTGCATTATGACATCATAATGGAATGTTGCATTATGACATCATAATGGAATTTTGCATTATGACATCATAATGGAATGTTGCATTATGACATTATAATGGAATGTTGCATTATGACATCATAATGGAATGTTACATTATGACATCATAATGGAATTTTTACATTATGACATCATAATGGAATGTTGCATTATGACATCATAATGGAATGTTGCATTATGACATCATAATGGAATTTTGCATTATGACATCATAATGGAATGTTACATTATGACATCATAATGGAATTTTGCATTATGACATCATAATGGAATTTTGGATTATGACATCATAATGGAATTTTTACATTATGACATCATAATGGAATGTTGCATTATGACTTCATAAGGGAATGTTGCATTATGACTAGAGATGAGCGAACACGTTCGGCCCCGCCCCTTTTTCGCCCGAACACCGAACTTTGCGAACACCTCGGTGTTCGGGCGAAAAAGTTCGGGGGCCGCCGTGGCAGCGCGGGGGGGTGCGGCGGGGAGCGGGGGGGAGAGGGAGAGAGAGAGGGCTCCCCCCTGTTCCCCGCTACTGCCGCCCGCGCCGCCGCGCATCTCCCCGCCCCCCGGCGGCACCCGGACACTTACGCGCGAACACTCCAGTGTTCGCTAAAGCCGGTGTCCGGGTGCGGATGTGTCCGTTACGGACACGTTCGCTCATCTCTAATTATGACATCATAATGGAATTTTTACATTATGACATCATAATGGAATTTTGCATTATGACATCATAATGGAATTTTGCATTATGACATCATAATGGAATTTTGCATTATGACATCATAATGGAATGTTGCATTATGACATCATAATGGAATGTTGCATTATGACATCATAATGGAATTTTGCATTATGACATCATAATGGAATTTTGCATTATGACATCATAATGGAATTTTTACATTATGACATCATAATGGAATGTTGCATTATGACATCATAATGGAATGTTGCATTATGACATCATAATGGAATGTTGCATTATGACATCATAATGGAATGTTGCATTATGACATTATGGAATTTTGCATTATGACATCATAATGGAATTTTTGCATTATGACATCATAATGGAATTTTGCATTATGACATCATAATGGAATTTTGCATTATGACATCATAATGGAATTTTTACATTATGACATCATAATGGAATGTTACATTATGACATCATAATGGAATTTTGCATTATGACATCATAATGGGATGTTACATTATGACATCATAATGGAATTTTGCATTATGACATAATGGAATTTTTACATTATGACATCATAATGGAATGTTACATTATGACATCATAAGGGAATTTTGCATTATGACATCATAATGGAATTTTTACATTATGACATCATAATGGAATTTTGCATGATGACATCATAATGGAATGTTGCATTATGACATCATAATGGAATGTTGCATTATGACATCATAATGGAATTTTGCATTATGACATCATAATGGAATTTTTACATTATGACATCATAATGGAATTTTGCATTATGACATCATAATGGAATGTTACATTATGACATCATAATGAAATGTTGCATTATGACATCATAATGGCATTTTGCATTATGACATCATAATGGAATTTTTGCATTATGACATCATACTGGAATGTTACATTATGACATCATAATGGAATGTTGCATTATGACATCATAACGGAATTTTGCATTATGACATCATAATGGAATTTTTACATTATGACATCATAATGGAATGTTACATTATGACATCATAATGGAATTTTGCATTATGACATCATAATGGGATGTTACATTATGACATCATAATGGAATTTTGCATTATGACATAATGGAATTTTTACATTATGACATCATAATGGAATGTTGCATTATGACATCATAATGGAATGTTGCATTATGACATCATAATGGAATGTTGCATTATGACATCATAATGGGATTTTTACATTATGACATCATAATGGAATGTTACATTATGACATCATAATGGAATTTTGCATTATGACATCATAATGGGATGTTACATTATGACATCATAATGGAATTTTGCATTATGACATAATGGAATTTTTACATTATGACATCATAATGGAATGTTGCATTATGACATCATAATGGAATGTTGCATTATGACATCATAATGGAATGTTACATTATGACATCATAAGGGAATTTTGCATTATGACATCATAATGGAATTTTTACATTATGACATCATAATGGAATTTTGCATGATGACATCATAATGGAATGTTGCATTATGACATCATAATGGAATGTTGCATTATGACATCATAATGGAATTTTGCATTATGACATCATAATGGAATTTTTACATTATGACATCATAATGGAATTTTGCATTATGACATCATAATGGAATGTTACATTATGACATCATAATGAAATGTTGCATTATGACATCATAATGGCATTTTGCATTATGACATCATAATGGAATTTTTGCATTATGACATCATACTGGAATTTTTGCATTATGACATCATACTGGAATGTTACATTATGACATCATAATGGAATTTTGCATTATGACATCATATTGGAATGTTACATTATGACATCATAATGGAATTTTTGCATTATGACATCATAATGGAATTTTGCATTATGACATACTGGAATGTTACATTATGACATCATAATGGAATGTTGCATTATGACATCATAATGGAATGTTGCATTATGACATCATAATGGAATGTTGCATTATGACATCATAATGGAATGTTGCATTAGGACATCATAATGGAATTTTGCATTATGACATCATAATGGAATGTTGCATTATGACATCATAATGGAATTTTGCATTATGACATCAAAATGGAATTTTGGCATTATGACATCATAATGGAATGTTGCATTATGACATCATAATGGAATGTTGCATTATGACATCATAATGGAATGTTGCATTATGACATCATAATGGAATTTTGCATTATGACATTATGGAATTTTGCATTATGACATCATAATGGAATTTTTGCATTATGACATCATAATGGAATTTTGCATTGAGACATCATAATGGAATTTTTACATTATGACATCATAATGGAATGTTGCATTATGACATCATAATGGAATGTTGCATTATGACATTATGGAATGTTGCATTATCACATCATAATGGAATTTTTGCATTATGACATCATAATGGAATTTTGCATTATGACATCATAATGGAATTTTTACATTATGACATCATAATGGAATGTTGCATTACGACATCATAATGGAATTTTTGCATTATGACATCATAATGGAATTTTGCATTATGACATCATAATGGAATTTTTACATTATGACATCATAATGGAATGTTGCATTATGACATCATAATGGAATGTTGCATTATGACATCATAATGGAATTTTGCATTATGACATCATAATGGAATTTTGCATTATGACATCATAATGGAATGTTACATTATGACATCATAATGGAATTTTTACATTATGACATCATAATGGAATGTTGCATTATGACATCATAATGGAATGTTGCATTATGAGATCATAATGGAATTTTGCATTATGACATCATAATGGAATTTTGCATTATGACATCATAATGGGATGTTACATTATGACATCATAATGGAATTTTGCATTATGACATAATGGAATCTTTACATTATGACATCATAATGGGATGTTGCATTATGACATCATACTGGAATGTTACATTATGACATCATAATGGAATGTTGCATTATGACATCATAATGGAATGTTGCATTATGACATCATAATGGAATGTTGCATTATGACATCATAATGCAATTTTGCATCATGACATCATACTGGAATGTTACATTATGACATCATAATGGAATGTTGCATTATGACATCATAATGGAATGTTGCATTATGACATCATAATGGAATGTTGCATTATGACATCATAATGGAATGTTGCATTATGACAACATAATGGAATGTTGCATTATGACATCATAATGCAATTTTGCATTATGACATCATAATGGAATGTTGCATTATGACATCATAATGGAATTTTGCATTATGACATCATAATGGAATGTTGCATTATGACATTATAATGGAATGTTGCATTATGACATCATAATGGAATGTTACATTATGACATCATAATGGAATTTTTACATTATGACATCATAATGGAATGTTGCATTATGACATCATAATGGAATGTTGCATTATGACATCATAATGGAATTTTGCATTATGACATCATAATGGAATGTTACATTATGACATCATAATGGAATTTTGCATTATGACATCATAATGGAATTTTGGATTATGACATCATAATGGAATTTTTACATTATGACATCATAATGGAATGTTGCATTATGACTTCATAAGGGAATGTTGCATTATGACTAGAGATGAGCGAACACGTTCGGCCCCGCCCCTTTTTCGCCCGAACACCGAACTTTGCGAACACCTCGGTGTTCGGGCGAAAAAGTTCGGGGGCCGCCGTGGCAGCGCGGGGGGGTGCGGCGGGGAGCGGGGGGGAGAGGGAGAGAGAGAGGGCTCCCCCCTGTTCCCCGCTACTGCCGCCCGCGCCGCCGCGCATCTCCCCGCCCCCCGGCGGCACCCGGACACTTACGCGCGAACACTCCAGTGTTCGCTAAAGCCGGTGTCCGGGTGCGGATGTGTCCGTTACGGACACGTTCGCTCATCTCTAATTATGACATCATAATGGAATTTTTACATTATGACATCATAATGGAATTTTGCATTATGACATCATAATGGAATTTTGCATTATGACATCATAATGGAATTTTGCATTATGACATCATAATGGAATGTTGCATTATGACATCATAATGGAATGTTGCATTATGACATCATAATGGAATTTTGCATTATGACATCATAATGGAATTTTGCATTATGACATCATAATGGAATTTTTACATTATGACATCATAATGGAATGTTGCATTATGACATCATAATGGAATGTTGCATTATGACATCATAATGGAATGTTGCATTATGACATCATAATGGAATGTTGCATTATGACATTATGGAATTTTGCATTATGACATCATAATGGAATTTTTGCATTATGACATCATAATGGAATTTTGCATTATGACATCATAATGGAATTTTTACATTATGACATCATAATGGAATGTTGCATTTTGACATCATAATGGAATTTTGCATTATGACATCATAATGGAATTTTGCATTATGACATCATAATGGCATTTTGCATTATGACATCATAATGGAATTTTTGCATTATGACATCATAATGGAATTTTTGCATTATGACATCATAATGGAATGTTGCATTATGACATCATAATGGAATGTTGCATTATGACATCATAATGGCATTTTGCATTATGACATCATAATGGAATTTTTGCATTATGACATCATAATGGAATGTTGCATTATGACATCATAATGGAATGTTGCATTATGACATCATAATGGCATTTTGCATTATGACATCATAATGGAATTTTTGCATTATGACATCACAATGGAATTTTTGCATTATGACATCATAATGGAATTTTTGCATTATGACATTATAATGGAATGTTACATTATGACATCATAATGGAATGTTGCATTATGACTTCATAAGGGAATGTTGCATTATGACATCATAATGGAATTTTTACATTATGACATCATAATGGAATTTTGCATTATGACATCATAATGGAATTTTGCATTATGACATCATAATGGAATTTTGCATTATGACATCATAATGGAATGTTGCATTATGACATCATAATGGAATGTTGCATTATGACATCATAATGGAATTTTGCATTATGACATCATAATGGAATTTTGCATTATGACATCATAATGGAATTTTTACATTATGACATCATAATGGAATGTTGCATTATGACATCATAATGGAATGTTGCATTATGACATCATAATGGAATGTTGCATTATGACATCATAAAGGAATGTTGCATTATGACATTATAGAATTTTGCATTATGACATCATAATGGAATTTTTGCATTATGACATCATAATGGAATTTTGCATTATGACATCATAATGGAATTTTTACATTATGACATCATAATGGAATGTTGCATTTTGACATCATAATGGAATTTTGCATTATGACATCATAATGGAATTTTGCATTATGACATCATAATGGAATGTTGCATTACGACATCATAATGGAATTTTTGCATTATGACATCATAATGGAATGTTGCATTATGACATCATAATGGCATTTTGCATTATGACATCATAATGGAATGTTGCATTACGACATCATAATGGAATTTTTGCATTATGACATCATAATGGAATTTTTGCATTATGACATCATAATGGAATTTTGCATTATGACATCATAATGGAATGTTTACATTATGACATCATAATGGAATGTTGCATTTTGACATCATAATGGAATTTTGCATTATGACATCATAATGGAATTTTGCATTATGACATCATAATGGCATTTTGCATTATGACATCATAATGGAATTTTTGCATTATGACATCATAATGGAATTTTTGCATTATGACATCATAATAGAATTTTTGCATTATGACATCATAATGGAATGTTGCATTATGACATCATAATGGAATGTTGCATTATGACATCATAATGGCATTTTGCATTATGACATCATAATGGAATTTTTGCATTATGACATCACAATGGAATTTTTGCATTATGACATCATAATGGAATTTTTGCATTATGACATTATAATGGAATGTTACATTATGACATCATAATGGAATGTTGCATTATGACATCATAATGGCATTTTGCATTATGACATCATAATGGAATTTTGCATTATGACATCATAATGGAATGTTGCATTATGACATCATAATGGAATTTTGCATTATGACATCATAATGGAATGTTACATTATGACATCATAATGGAATGTTGCATTATGACATCATAATGGAATGTTGCATTATGACATCATAATGGAATTTTGCATTATGACATAATGGAATTTTTACATTATGACATCATAATGGAATGTTACATTATGACATCATAAGGGAATGTTACATTATGACATCATAATGGAATGTTGCATTATGACATTATGGCATTTTGCATTATGACATCATAATGGAATTTTTGCATTATGACATCATAATGGAATTTTTGCATTATGACATCATAATGGAATTTTGCATTATGACATCATACTGGGATGTTACATTATGACATCATAATGGAATTTTTGCATTATGACATCATAATGGAATTTTGCATTATGACATCATAATGGAATTTTGCATCATGACATCATACTGGAATGTTACATTATGACATCATAATGGAATGTTACATTATGACATCATAATGGAATGTTGCATTATGACATCATAATGGAATGTTGCATTATGACATCATAATGGAATTTTGCATTATGACATCATAATGGAATGTTACATTATGACATCATAATGGAATGTTGCATTATGACATCATAATGGAATGTTACATTATGACATCATAATGGAATGTTGCATTATGACATCATAATGGAATGTTACATTATGACATCATAATGGAATGTTGCATTATGACATCATAATGGCATTTTGCATTATGACATCATAATGGAATGTTGCATTACGACATCATAATGGAATTTTTGCATTATGACATCATAATGGAATTTTGCATTATGACATCATAATGGAATTTTTACATTATGACATCATAATGGAATGTTGCATTATGACATCATAATGGGATGTTACATTATGACATCATAATGGAATTTTGCATTATGACATAATGGAATTTTTACATTATGACATCATAATGGAATGTTGCATTATGACATCATACTGGAATGTTACATTATGACATCATAATGGAATGTTGCATTATGACATCATAATGGAATGTTGCATTATGACATCATAATGGAATGTTGCATTATGACATCATAATGCAATTTTGCATCATGACATCATACTGGAATGTTACATTATGACATCATAATGGAATGTTGCATTATGACATCATAATGGAATGTTGCATTATGACATCATAAAGGAATGTTGCATTATGACATCATAATGGAATGTTGCATTATGTCAACATAATGGAATGTTGCATTATGACATCATAATGCAATTTTGCATTATGACATCATAATGGAATGTTGCATTATGACATCATAATGGAATTTTGCATTATGACATCATAATGGAATGTTGCATTATGACATTATAATGGAATGTTGCATTATGACATCATAATGGAATGTGACATTATGACATCATAATGGAATTTTTACATTATGACATTATAATGGAATGTTGCATTATGACATCATAATGGAATGTTGCATTATGACATCATAATGGAATGTTGCATTATGACATCATAATGGAATTTTGCATTATGACATCATAATGGAATTTTTACATTATGACATCATAATGGAATTTTTGCATTATGACATCATAATGGAATGTTACATTATGACATCATAATGGAATTTTGCATTATGACATCATAATGGAATGTTACATTATGACATCATAATGGAATTTTGGATTATGACATCATAATGGAATTTTTACATTATGACATCATAATGGAATGTTGCATTATGACTTCATAAGGGAATGTTGCATTATGACATCATAATGGAATTTTTACATTATGACATCATAATGGAATTTTGCATTATGACATCATAATGGAATTTTGCATTATGACATCATAATGGAATTTTGCATTATGACATCATAATGGAATGTTGCACTATGACATCATAATGGAATGTTGCATTATGACATCATAATGGAATTTTGCATTATGACATCATAATGGAATTTTGCATTATGACATCATAATGGAATTTTTACATTATGACATCATAATGGAATGTTGCATTATGACATCATAATGGAATGTTGCATTATGACATCATAATGGAATGTTGCATTATGACATCATAATGGAATGTTGCATTATGACATTATGGAATTTTGCATTATGACATCATAATGGAATTTTTGCATTATGACATCATAATGGAATTTTGCATTATGACATCATAATGGAATTTTTACATTACGACATCATAATGGAATGTTGCATTTTGACATCATAATGGAATGTTGCATTATGACATCATAATGGAATTTTGCATTATGACATCATAATGGAATTTTTACATTACGACATCATAATGGAATGTTGCATTATGACATCATAATGGAATGTTGCATTATGACATCATAATGGAATTTTGCATTATGACATCATAATGGAATTTTTACATTATGACATCATAATGGAATTTTTGCATTATGACATCATAATGGAATGTTACATTATGACATCATAATGGAATTTTGCATTATGACATCATAATGGAATGTTACATTATGACATCATAATGGAATTTTGGATTATGACATCATAATGGAATTTTTACATTATGACATCATAATGGAATGTTGCATTATGACTTCATAAGGGAATGTTGCATTATGACATCATAATGGAATGTTGCACTATGACATCATAATGGAATGTTGCATTATGACATCATAATGGAATTTTGCATTATGACATCATAATGGAATTTTGCATTATGACATCATAATGGAATTTTTACATTATGACATCATAATGGAATGTTGCATTATGACATCATAATGGAATGTTGCATTATGACATCATAATGGAATGTTGCATTATGACATCATAATGGAATGTTGCATTATGACATTATGGAATTTTGCATTATGACATCATAATGGAATTTTTGCATTATGACATCATAATGGAATTTTGCATTATGACATCATAATGGAATTTTTACATTACGACATCATAATGGAATGTTGCATTTTGACATCATAATGGAATTTTGCATTATGACATCATAATGGAATTTTGCATTATGACATCATAATGGCATTTTGCATTATGACATCATAATGGAATTTTTGCATTATGACATCATAATGGAATTTTTGCATTATGACATCATAATGGAATGTTGCATTATGACATCATAATGGAATGTTGCATTATGACATCATAATGGAATTTTTGCATTATGACATCATAATGGAATTTTTGCATTATGACATCATAATGGAATTTTTGCATTATGACATTATAATGGAATGTTACATTATGACATCATAATAGAATGTTGCATTATGACATCATAATGGCATTTTGCATTATGACATCATAATGGAATTTTGCATTATGACATCATAATGGAATGTTGCATTATGACATCATAATGGAATTTTGCATTATGACATCATAATGGAATGTTACATTATGACATCATAATGGAATGTTGCATTATGACATCATAATGGAATGTTGCATTATGACATCATAATGGAATTTTGCATTATGACATCATAATGGAATGTTACATTATGACATCATAATGGAATGTTGCATTATGACATTATGGCATTTTGCATTATGACATCATAATGGAATTTTTGCATTATGACATCATAATGGAATTTTTGCATTATGACATCATAATGTAATTTTGCATTATGACATCATACTGGGATGTTACATTATGACATCATAATGGAATTTTTGCATTATGACATCATAATGGAATTTTGCATTATGACATCATAATGGAATTTTGCATCATGACATCATACTGGAATGTTACATTATGACATCATAATGGAATGTTGCATTATGACATCATAATGGAATGTTGCATTATGACATCATAATGGAATTTTGCATTATGACATCATAATGGAATGTTACATTATGACATCATAATGGAATGTTGCATTATGACATCATAATGGAATGTTACATTATGACATCATAATGGAATGTTGCATTATGACATCATAATGGAATGTTACATTATGACATCATAATGGAATGTTGCATTATGACATCATAATGGAATTTTGCATTATGACATCATAATGGAATGTTACATTATGACATCATAATGGAATTTTGGATTATGACATCATAATGGAATTTTTACATTATGACATCATAATGGAATGTTGCATTATGACTTCATAAGGGAATGTTGCATTATGACATCATAATGGAATTTTTACATTATGACATCATAATGGAATTTTGCATTATGACATCATAATGGAATTTTGCATTATGACATCATAATGGAATTTTGCATTATGACATCATAATGGAATGTTGCACTATGACATCATAATGGAATGTTGCATTATGACATCATAATGGAATTTTGCATTATGACATCATAATGGAATTTTGCATTATGACATCATAATGGAATTTTTACATTATGACATCATAATGGAATGTTGCATTATGACATCATAATGGAATGTTGCATTATGACATCATAATGGAATGTTGCATTATGACATCATAATGGAATGTTGCATTATGACATCATAATGGAATGTTGCATTATGACATTATGGAATTTTGCATTATGACATCATAATGGAATTTTTGCATTATGACATCATAATGGAATTTTTGCATTATGGCATCATAATGGAATTTTGCATTATGACATCATACTGGGATGTTACATTATGACATCATAATGGAATTTTTGCATTATGACATCATAATGGAATTTTGCATTATGACATCATAATGGAATTTTGCATCATGACATCATACTGGAATGTTACATTATGACATCATAATGGAATGTTGCATTATGACATCATAATGGAATGTTACATTATGACATCATAATGGAATGTTGCATTATGACATCATAATGGAATGTTGCATTATGACATCATAATGGAATTTTGCATTATGACATCATAATGGAATGTTACATTATGACATCATAATGGAATGTTGCATTATGACATCATAATGGAATGTTACATTATGACATCATAATGGAATGTTGCATTGACATCATAATGGAATGTTACATTATGACATCATAATGGAATGTTGCATTATGACATCATAATGGCATTTTGCATTATGACATCATAATGGAATTTTTGCATTATGACATCATAATGGAATTTTTGCATTATGACATCATAATGGAATTTTGCATTATGACATCATAATGGAATTTTTACATTATGACATCATAATGGAATGTTGCATTATGACATCATAATGGAATGTTGCATTATGACATCATAATGGAATGTTGCATTATGACATCATAATGGAATGTTGCATTATGACATCATAATGGAATTTTGCATTATGACATCATAATGGAATGTTACATTATGACATCATAATGGAATGTTACATTATGACATCATAATGGAATGTTGCATTATGACATCATAATGGAATGTTGCATTATGACATCATAATGGAATGTTGCATTATGACATCATAATGGAATGTTGCATTATGACATTATGGAATTTTGCATTATGACATCATAATGGAATTTTTGCATTATGACATCATAATGGAATTTTGCATTATGACATCATAATGGAATTTTTACATTACGACATCATAATGGAATGTTGCATTTTGACATCATAATGGAATTTTGCATTATGACATCATAATGGAATTTTGCATTATGACATCATAATGGCATTTTGCATTATGACATCATAATGGAATTTTTGCATTATGACATCATAATGGAATTTTTGCATTATGACATCATAATGGAATGTTGCATTATGACATCATAATGGAATGTTGCATTATGACATCATAATGGAATTTTTGCATTATGACATCATAATGGAATTTTTGCATTATGACATCATAATGGAATTTTTGCATTATGACATTATAATGGAATGTTACATTATGACATCATAATAGAATGTTGCATTATGACATCATAATGGCATTTTGCATTATGACATCATAATGGAATTTTGCATTATGACATCATAATGGAATGTTGCATTATGACATCATAATGGAATTTTGCATTATGACATCATAATGGAATGTTACATTATGACATCATAATGGAATGTTGCATTATGACATCATAATGGAATGTTGCATTATGACATCATAATGGAATTTTGCATTATGACATCATAATGGAATGTTACATTATGACATCATAATGGAATGTTGCATTATGACATTATGGCATTTTGCATTATGACATCATAATGGAATTTTTGCATTATGACATCATAATGGAATTTTTGCATTATGACATCATAATGTAATTTTGCATTATGACATCATACTGGGATGTTACATTATGACATCATAATGGAATTTTTGCATTATGACATCATAATGGAATTTTGCATTATGACATCATAATGGAATTTTGCATCATGACATCATACTGGAATGTTACATTATGACATCATAATGGAATGTTGCATTATGACATCATAATGGAATGTTGCATTATGACATCATAATGGAATTTTGCATTATGACATCATAATGGAATGTTACATTATGACATCATAATGGAATGTTGCATTATGACATCATAATGGAATGTTACATTATGACATCATAATGGAATGTTGCATTATGACATCATAATGGAATGTTACATTATGACATCATAATGGAATGTTGCATTATGACATCATAATGGAATTTTGCATTATGACATCATAATGGAATGTTACATTATGACATCATAATGGAATTTTGGATTATGACATCATAATGGAATTTTTACATTATGACATCATAATGGAATGTTGCATTATGACTTCATAAGGGAATGTTGCATTATGACATCATAATGGAATTTTTACATTATGACATCATAATGGAATTTTGCATTATGACATCATAATGGAATTTTGCATTATGACATCATAATGGAATTTTGCATTATGACATCATAATGGAATGTTGCACTATGACATCATAATGGAATGTTGCATTATGACATCATAATGGAATTTTGCATTATGACATCATAATGGAATTTTGCATTATGACATCATAATGGAATTTTTACATTATGACATCATAATGGAATGTTGCATTATGACATCATAATGGAATGTTGCATTATGACATCATAATGGAATGTTGCATTATGACATCATAATGGAATGTTGCATTATGACATCATAATGGAATGTTGCATTATGACATTATGGAATTTTGCATTATGACATCATAATGGAATTTTTGCATTATGACATCATAATGGAATTTTTGCATTATGGCATCATAA
The DNA here is from genome assembly GCF_035609145.1 of Eleutherodactylus coqui. Classification (NCBI taxonomy): domain Eukaryota; kingdom Metazoa; phylum Chordata; class Amphibia; order Anura; family Eleutherodactylidae; genus Eleutherodactylus; species Eleutherodactylus coqui. The sequence goes on along the minus strand of NW_027102533.1, from coordinate 263,573 downwards.
TGGAATTTTGCATTATGACATCATACTGGGATGTTACATTATGACATCATAATGGAATTTTTGCATTATGACATCATAATGGAATTTTGCATTATGACATCATAATGGAATTTTGCATCATGACATCATACTGGAATGTTACATTATGACATCATAATGGAATGTTGCATTATGACATCATAATGGAATGTTACATTATGACATCATAATGGAATGTTGCATTATGACATCATAATGGAATGTTGCATTATGACATCATAATGGAATTTTGCATTATGACATCATAATGGAATGTTACATTATGACATCATAATGGAATGTTGCATTATGACATCATAATGGAATGTTACATTATGACATCATAATGGAATGTTGCATTGACATCATAATGGAATGTTACATTATGACATCATAATGGAATGTTGCATTATGACATCATAATGGCATTTTGCATTATGACATCATAATGGAATTTTTGCATTATGACATCATAATGGAATTTTTGCATTATGACATCATAATGGAATTTTGCATTATGACATCATAATGGAATTTTTACATTATGACATCATAATGGAATGTTGCATTATGACATCATAATGGAATGTTGCATTATGACATCATAATGGAATGTTGCATTATGACATCATAATGGAATGTTGCATTATGACATCATAATGGAATTTTGCATTATGACATCATAATGGAATGTTACATTATGACATCATAATGGAATGTTACATTATGACATCATAATGGAATTTTGCATTATGACATCATAATGGAATGTTACATTATGACATCATAATGGAATTTTGGATTATGACATCATAATGGAATTTTTACATTATGACATCATAATGGAATGTTGCATTATGACTTCATAAGGGAATGTTGCATTATGACATCATAATGGAATTTTTACATTATGACATCATAATGGAATTTTGCATTATGACATCATAATGGAATTTTGCATTATGACATCATAATGGAATGTTGCACTATGACATCATAATGGAATGTTGCATTATGACATCATAATGGAATTTTGCATTATGACATCATAATGGAATTTTGCATTATGACATCATAATGGAATTTTTACATTATGACATCATAATGGAATGTTGCATTATGACATCATAATGGAATGTTGCATTATGACATCATAATGGAATGTTGCATTATGACATCATAATGGAATGTTGCATTATGACATCATAATGGAATGTTGCATTATGACATCCAAATGGAATGTTGCATTATGACATTATGGAATTTTGCATTATGACATCATAATGGAATTTTTGCATTATGACATCATAATGGAATTTTGCATTATGACATCATAATGGAATTTTTACATTACGACATCATAATGGAATGTTGCATTTTGACATCATAATGGAATTTTGCATTATGACATCATAATGGAATTTTGCATTATGACATCATAATGGCATTTTGCATTATGACATCATAATGGAATTTTTGCATTATGACATCATAATGGAATTTTTGCATTATGACATCATAATGGAATGTTGCATTATGACATCATAATGGAATGTTGCATTATGACATCATAATGGCATTTTGCATTATGACATCATAATGGAATTTTTGCATTATGACATCATAATGGAATTTTTGCATTATGACATCATAATGGAATTTTTGCATTATGACATTATAATGGAATGTTACATTATGACATCATAATGGAATGTTGCATTATGACATCATAATGGCATTTTGCATTATGACATCATAATGGAATTTTGCATTATGACATCATAATGGAATGTTGCATTATGACATCATAATGGAATTTTGCATTATGACATCATAATGGAATGTTACATTATGACATCATAATGGAATGTTGCATTATGACATCATAATGGAATGTTGCATTATGACATCATAATGGAATTTTGCATTATGACATCATAATGGAATGTTACATTATGACATCATAATGGAATGTTGCATTATGACATTATGGCATTTTGCATTATGACATCATACTGGGATGTTACATTATGACATCATAATGGAATTTTTGCATTATGACATCATAATGGAATTTTGCATTATGACATCATAATGGAATTTTGCATCATGACATCATACTGGAATGTTACATTATGACATCATAATGGAATGTTGCATTATGACATCATAATGGAATGTTACATTATGACATCATAATGGAATGTTGCATTATGACATCATAATGGAATGTTGCATTATGACATCATAATGGAATTTTGCATTATGACATCATAATGGAATGTTACATTATGACATCATAATGGAATGTTGCATTATGACATCATAATGGAATGTTACATTATGACATCATAATGGAATGTTGCATTATGACATCATAATGGAATGTTACATTATGACATCATAATGGAATGTTGCATTATGACATCATAATGGCATTTTGCATTATGACATCATAATGGAATTTTTGCATTATGACATCATAATGGAATTTTTGCATTATGACATCATAATGGAATTTTGCATTATGACATCATAATGGAATTTTTACATTATGACATCATAATGGAATGTTGCATTATGACATCATAATGGAATGTTGCATTATGACATCATAATGGAATGTTGCATTATGACATCATAATGGAATGTTGCATTATGACATCATAATGGAATTTTGCATTATGACATCATAATGGAATGTTACATTATGACATCATAATGGAATGTTACATTATGACATCATAATGGAATTTTGCATTATGACATCATAATGGAATGTTACATTATGACATCATAATGGAATTTTGGATTATGACATCATAATGGAATTTTTACATTATGACATCATAATGGAATGTTGCATTATGACTTCATAAGGGAATGTTGCATTATGACATCATAATGGAATTTTTACATTATGACATCATAATGGAATTTTGCATTATGACATCATAATGGAATTTTGCATTATGACATCATAATGGAATTTTGCATTATGACATCATAATGGAATGTTGCACTATGACATCATAATGGAATGTTGCATTATGACATCATAATGGAATTTTGCATTATGACATCATAATGGAATTTTGCATTATGACATCATAATGGAATTTTTACATTATGACATCATAATGGAATGTTGCATTATGACATCATAATGGAATGTTGCATTATGACATCATAATGGAATGTTGCATTATGACATCATAATGGAATGTTGCATTATGACATCATAATGGAATGTTGCATTATGACATTATGGAATTTTGCATTATGACATCATAATGGAATTTTTGCATTATGACATCATAATGGAATTTTTGCATTATGGCATCATAATGGAATTTTGCATTATGACATCATACTGGGATGTTACATTATGACATCATAATGGAATTTTTGCATTATGACATCATAATGGAATTTTGCATTATGACATCATAATGGAATTTTGCATCATGACATCATACTGGAATGTTACATTATGACATCATAATGGAATGTTGCATTATGACATCATAATGGAATGTTACATTATGACATCATAATGGAATGTTGCATTATGACATCATAATGGAATGTTGCATTATGACATCATAATGGAATGTTGCATTATGACATCATAATGGAATGTTACATTATGACATCATAATGGAATGTTGCATTATGACATCATAATGGAATGTTACATTATGACATCATAATGGAATGTTGCATTATGACATCATAATGGAATGTTACATTATGACATCATAATGGAATGTTGCATTATGACATCATAATGGCATTTTGCATTATGACATCATAATGGAATTTTTGCATTATGACATCATAATGGAATTTTTGCATTATGACATCATAATGGAATTTTGCATTATGACATCATAATGGAATTTTTACATTATGACATCATAATGGAATGTTGCATTATGACATCATAATGGAATGTTGCATTATGACATCATAATGGAATGTTGCATTATGACATCATAATGGAATGTTGCATTATGACATCATAATGGAATTTTGCATTATGACATCATAATGGAATGTTACATTATGACATCATAATGGAATGTTACATTATGACATCATAATGGAATTTTGCATTATGACATCATAATGGAATGTTACATTATGACATCATAATGGAATTTTGGATTATGACATCATAATGGAATTTTTACATTATGACATCATAATGGAATGTTGCATTATGACTTCATAAGGGAATGTTGCATTATGACATCATAATGGAATTTTTACATTATGACATCATAATGGAATTTTGCATTATGACATCATAATGGAATTTTGCATTATGACATCATAATGGAATTTTGCATTATGACATCATAATGGAATGTTGCACTATGACATCATAATGGAATGTTGCATTATGACATCATAATGGAATTTTGCATTATGACATCATAATGGAATTTTGCATTATGACATCATAATGGAATTTTTACATTATGACATCATAATGGAATGTTGCATTATGACATCATAATGGAATGTTGCATTATGACATCATAATGGAATGTTGCATTATGACATCATAATGGAATGTTGCATTATGACATCATAATGGAATGTTGCATTATGACATTATGGAATTTTGCATTATGACATCATAATGGAATTTTTGCATTATGACATCATAATGGAATTTTGCATTATGACATCATAATGGAATTTTTACATTACGACATCATAATGGAATGTTGCATTTTGACATCATAATGGAATTTTGCATTATGACATCATAATGGAATTTTGCATTATGACATCATAATGGAATTTTGCATTATGACATCATAATGGCATTTTGCATTATGACATCATAATGGAATTTTTGCATTATGACATCATAATGGAATTTTTGCATTATGACATCATAATGGAATGTTGCATTATGACATCATAATGGAATGTTGCATTATGACATCATAATGGCATTTTGCATTATGACATCATAATGGAATTTTTGCATTATGACATCATAATGGAATTTTTGCATTATGACATCATAATGGAATTTTTGCATTATGACATTATAATGGAATGTTACATTATGACATCATAATGGAATGTTGCATTATGACATCATAATGGCATTTTGCATTATGACATCATAATGGAATTTTGCATTATGACATCATAATGGAATGTTGCATTATGACATCATAATGGAATTTTGCATTATGACATCATAATGGAATGTTACATTATGACATCATAATGGAATGTTGCATTATGACATCATAATGGAATGTTGCATTATGACATCATAATGGAATTTTGCATTATGACATCATAATGGAATGTTACATTATGACATCATAATGGAATGTTGCATTATGACATTATGGCATTTTGCATTATGACATCATACTGGGATGTTACATTATGACATCATAATGGAATTTTTGCATTATGACATCATAATGGAATTTTGCATTATGACATCATAATGGAATTTTGCATCATGACATCATACTGGAATGTTACATTATGACATCATAATGGAATGTTGCATTATGACATCATAATGGAATGTTACATTATGACATCATAATGGAATGTTGCATTATGACATCATAATGGAATTTTGCATTATGACATCATAATGGAATTTTGCATTATGACATCATAATGGAATGTTACATTATGACATCATAATGGAATGTTGCATTATGACATCATAATGGAATGTTACATTATGACATCATAATGGAATGTTGCATTATGACATCATAATGGAATGTTACATTATGACATCATAATGGAATGTTGCATTATGACATCATAATGGAATGTTACATTATGACATCATAATGGAATGTTGCATTATGACATCATAATGGCATTTTGCATTATGACATCATAATGGAATTTTGCATTATGACATCATAATGGAATTTTTACATTATGACATCATAATGGAATGTTGCATTATGACATCATAATGGAATGTTGCATTATGACATTATGGAATTTTGCATTATGACATCATAATGGAATTTTTGCATTATGACATCATAATGGAATTTTGCATTATGACATCATAATGGAATGTTTACATTATGACATCATAATGGAATGTTGCATTTTGACATCATAATGGAATTTTGCATTATGACATCATAATGGAATTTTGCATTATGACATCATAATGGCATTTTGCATTATGACATCATAATGGAATTTTTGCATTATGACATCATAATGGAATTTTTGCATTATGACATCATAATGGAATGTTGCATTATGACATCATAATGGAATGTTGCATTATGACATCATAATGGAATGTTGCATTATGACATCATAATGGCATTTTGCATTATGACATCATAATGGAATTTTTGCATTATGACATCACAATGGAATTTTTGCATTATGACATCATAATGGAATTTTTGCATTATGACATTATAATGGAATGTTACATTATGACATCATAATGGAATGTTGCATTATGACATCATAATGGCATTTTGCATTATGACATCATAATGGAATTTTGCATTATGACATCATAATGGAATGTTGCATTATGACATCATAATGGAATTTTGCATTATGACATCATAATGGAATTTTGCATTATGACATCATAATGGAATTTTTACATTATGACATCATAATGGAATGTTGCATTATGACATCATAATGGAATGTTGCATTATGACATCATAATGGAATGTTGCATTATGACATCATAATGGAATGTTGCATTATGACATCATAATGGAATGTTGCATTATGACATTATGGAATTTTGCATTATGACATCATAATGGAATTTTTGCATTATGACATCATAATGGAATTTTGCATTATGACATCATAATGGAATTTTTACATTACGACATCATAATGGAATGTTGCATTTTGACATCATAATGGAATTTTGCATTATGACATCATAATGGAATTTTGCATTATGACATCATAATGGAATTTTGCATTATGACATCATAATGGCATTTTGCATTATGACATCATAATGGAATTTTTGCATTATGACATCATAATGGAATTTTTGCATTATGACATCATAATGGAATGTTGCATTATGACATCATAATGGAATGTTGCATTATGACATCATAATGGCATTTTGCATTATGACATCATAATGGAATTTTTGCATTATGACATCATAATGGAATTTTTGCATTATGACATCATAATGGAATTTTTGCATTATGACATTATAATGGAATGTTACATTATGACATCATAATGGAATGTTGCATTATGACATCATAATGGCATTTTGCATTATGACATCATAATGGAATTTTGCATTATGACATCATAATGGAATGTTGCATTATGACATCATAATGGAATTTTGCATTATGACATCATAATGGAATGTTGCATTATGACATCATAATGGAATTTTGCATTATGACATCATAATGGAATGTTACATTATGACATCATAATGGAATGTTGCATTATGACATTATGGCATTTTGCATTATGACATCATACTGGGATGTTACATTATGACATCATAATGGAATTTTTGCATTATGACATCATAATGGAATTTTGCATTATGACATCATAATGGAATTTTGCATCATGACATCATACTGGAATGTTACATTATGACATCATAATGGAATGTTGCATTATGACATCATAATGGAATGTTACATTATGACATCATAATGGAATGTTGCATTATGACATCATAATGGAATGTTGCATTATGACATCATAATGGAATTTTGCATTATGACATCATAATGGAATGTTACATTATGACATCATAATGGGATGTTGCATTATGACATCATAATGGAATGTTACATTATGACATCATAATGGAATGTTGCATTATGACATCATAATGGAATGTTACATTATGACATCATAATGGAATGTTGCATTATGACATCCTAATGGAATGTTACATTATGACATCATAATGGAATGTTGCATTATGACATCATAATGGCATTTTGCATTATGACATCATAATGGAATTTTGCATTATGACATCATAATGGAATTTTTACATTATGACATCATAATGGAATGTTGCATTATGACATCATAATGGAATGTTGCATTATGACATTATGGAATTTTGCATTATGACATCATAATGGAATTTTTGCATTATGACATCATAATGGAATTTTGCATTATGACATCATAATGGAATGTTTACATTATGACATCATAATGGAATGTTGCATTTTGACATCATAATGGAATTTTGCATTATGACATCATAATGGAATTTTGCATTATGACATCATAATGGCATTTTGCATTATGACATCATAATGGAATTTCTGCATTATGACATCATAATGGAATTTTTGCATTATGACATCATAATGGAATGTTGCATTATGACATCATAATGGAATGTTGCATTATGACATCATAATGGAATGTTGCATTATGACATCATAATGGCATTTTGCATTATGACATCATAATGGAATTTTTGCATTATGACATCACAATGGAATTTTTGCATTATGACATCATAATGGAATTTTTGCATTATGACATTATAATGGAATGTTACATTATGACATCATAATGGAATGTTGCATTATGACATCATAATGGCATTTTGCATTATGACATCATAATGGAATTTTGCATTATGACATCATAATGGAATGTTGCATTATGACATCATAATGGAATTTTGCATTATGACATCATAATGGAATGTTACATTATGACATCATAATGGAATGTTGCATTATGACATCATAATGGAATGTTGCATTATGACATCATAATGGAATTTTGCATTATGACATCATAATGGAATGTTACATTATGACATCATAATGGAATGTTGCATTATGACATTATGGCATTTTGCATTATGACATCATAATGGAATTTTTGCATTATGACATCATAATGGAATTTTTGCATTATGACATCATAATGGAATTTTGCATTATGACATCATACTGGGATGTTACATTATGACATCATAATGGAATTTTTGCATTATGACATCATAATGGAATTTTGCATTATGACATCATAATGGAATTTTGCATCATGACATCATACTGGAATGTTACATTATGACATCATAATGGAATGTTGCATTATGACATCATAATGGAATGTTACATTATGACATCATAATGGAATGTTGCATTATGACATCATAATGGAATGTTGCATTATGACATCATAATGGAATTTTGCATTATGACATCATAATGGAATGTTACATTATGACATCATAATGGAATGTTGCATTATGACATCATAATGGAATGTTACATTATGACATCATAATGGAATGTTGCATTATGACATCATAATGGAATGTTACATTATGACATCATAATGGAATGTTGCATTATGACATCATAATGGCATTTTGCATTATGACATCATAATGGAATGTTGCATTACGACATCATAATGGAATTTTTGCATTATGACATCATAATGGAATTTTGCATTATGACATCATAATGGAATTTTTACATTATGACATCATAATGGAATGTTGCATTATGACATCATAATGGGATGTTACATTATGACATCATAATGGAATTTTGCATTATGACATAATGGAATTTTTACATTATGACATCATAATGGAATGTTGCATTATGACATCATACTGGAATGTTACATTATGACATCATAATGGAATGTTGCATTATGACATCATAATGGAATGTTGCATTATGACATCATAATGGAATGTTGCATTATGACATCATAATGCAATTTTGCATCATGACATCATACTGGAATGTTACATTATGACATCATAATGGAATGTTGCATTATGACATCATAATGGAATGTTGCATTATGACATCATAAAGGAATGTTGCATTATGACATCATAATGGAATGTTGCATTATGACAACATAATGGAATGTTGCATTATGACATCATAATGCAATATTGCATTATGACATCATAATGGAATGTTGCATTATGACATTATAATGGAATGTTGCATTATGACATCATAATGGAATGTTACATTATGACATCATAATGGAATTTTTACATTATGACATCATAATGGAATGTTGCATTATGACATCATAATGGAATGTTACATTATGACATCATAATGGAATTTTGCATTATGACATCATAATGGAATGTTACATTATGACATCATAATGGAATTTTGGATTATGACATCATAATGGAATGTTACATTATGACATCATAATGGAATTTTGCATTATGACATCATAATGGAATGTTACATTATGACATCATAATGGAATTTTGGATTATGACATCATAATGGAATTTTTACATTATGACATCATAATGGAATGTTGCATTATGACTTCATAAGGGAATGTTGCATTATGACATCATAATGGAATTTTTACATTATGACATCATAATGGAATTTTGCATTATGACATCATAATGGAATTTTGCATTATGACATCATAATGGAATTTTGCATTATGACATCATAATGGAATGTTGCACTATGACATCATAATGGAATGTTGCATTATGACATCATAATGGAATTTTGCATTATGACATCATAATGGAATTTTGCATTATGACATCATAATGGAATTTTTACATTATGACATCATAATGGAATGTTGCATTATGACATCATAATGGAATGTTGCATTATGACATCATAATGGAATGTTGCATTATGACATCATAATGGAATGTTGCATTATGACATTATGGAATTTTGCATTATGACATCATAATGGAATTTTTGCATTATGACATCATAATGGAATTTTGCATTATGACATCATAATGGAATTTTTACATTACGACATCATAATGGAATGTTGCATTTTGACATCATAATGGAATTTTGCATTATGACATCATAATGGAATTTTGCATTATGACATCATAATGGCATTTTGCATTATGACATCATAATGGAATTTTTGCATTATGACATCATAATGGAATTTTTGCATTATGACATCATAATGGAATGTTGCATTATGACATCATAATGGAATGTTGCATTATGACATCATAATGGCATTTTGCATTATGACATCATAATGGAATTTTTGCATTATGACATCATAATGGAATTTTTGCATTATGACATCATAATGGAATTTTTACATTATGACATCATAATGGAATGTTGCATTATGACATCATAATGGGATGTTACATTATGACATCATAATGGAATGTTGCATTATGACATCATAATGGCATTTTGCATTATGACATCATAATGGAATGTTGCATTACGACATCATAATGGAATTTTTGCATTATGACATCATAATGGAATTTTGCATTATGACATCATAATGGAATTTTTACATTATGACATCATAATGGAATGTTGCATTATGACATCATAATGGGATGTTACATTATGACATCATAATGGAATTTTGCATTATGACATAATGGAATTTTTACATTATGACATCATAATGGAATGTTGCATTATGACATCATACTGGAATGTTACATTATGACATCATAATGGAATGTTGCATTATGACATCATAATGGAATGTTACATTATGACATCATAATGGAATGTTGCATTATGACATCATAATGGAATGTTACATTATGACATCATAATGGAATGTTGCATTATGACATCATAATGGAATGTTACATTATGACATCATAATGGAATGTTGCATTATGACATCATAATGGCATTTTGCATTATGACATCATAATGGAATTTTTGCATTATGACATCATAATGGAATTTTTGCATTATGACATCATAATGGAATTTTGCATTATGACATCATAATGGAATTTTTACATTATGACATCATAATGGAATGTTGCATTATGACATCATAATGGAATGTTGCATTATGACATCATAATGGAATGTTGCATTATGACATCATAATGGAATGTTGCATTATGACATCATAATGGAATTTTGCATTATGACATCATAATGGAATGTTACATTATGACATCATAATGGAATGTTACATTATGACATCATAATGGAATTTTGCATTATGACATCATAATGGAATGTTACATTATGACATCATAATGGAATTTTGGATTATGACATCATAATGGAATTTTTACATTATGACATCATAATGGAATGTTGCATTATGACTTCATAAGGGAATGTTGCATTATGACATCATAATGGAATTTTTACATTATGACATCATAATGGAATTTTGCATTATGACATCATAATGGAATTTTGCATTATGACATCATAATGGAATTTTGCATTATGACATCATAATGGAATGTTGCACTATGACATCATAATGGAATGTTGCATTATGACATCATAATGGAATTTTGCATTATGACATCATAATGGAATTTTGCATTATGACATCATAATGGAATTTTTACATTATGACATCATAATGGAATGTTGCATTATGACATCATAATGGAATGTTGCATTATGACATCATAATGGAATGTTGCATTATGACATCATAATGGAATGTTGCATTATGACATCATAATGGAATGTTGCATTATGACATTATGGAATTTTGCATTATGACATCATAATGGAATTTTTGCATTATGACATCATAATGGAATTTTGCATTATGACATCATAATGGAATTTTTACATTACGACATCATAATGGAATGTTGCATTTTGACATCATAATGGAATTTTGCATTATGACATCATAATGGAATTTTGCATTATGACATCATAATGGAATTTTGCATTATGACATCATAATGGCATTTTGCATTATGACATCATAATGGAATTTTTGCATTATGACATCATAATGGAATTTTTGCATTATGACATCATAATGGAATGTTGCATTATGACATCATAATGGAATGTTGCATTATGACATCATAATGGCATTTTGCATTATGACATCATAATGGAATTTTTGCATTATGACATCATAATGGAATTTTTGCATTATGACATCATAATGGAATTTTTGCATTATGACATTATAATGGAATGTTACATTATGACATCATAATGGAATGTTGCATTATGACATCATAATGGCATTTTGCATTATGACATCATAATGGAATTTTGCATTATGACATCATAATGGAATGTTGCATTATGACATCATAATGGAATTTTGCATTATGACATCATAATGGAATGTTACATTATGACATCATAATGGAATGTTGCATTATGACATCATAATGGAATGTTGCATTATGACATCATAATGGAATTTTGCATTATGACATCATAATGGAATGTTACATTATGACATCATAATGGAATGTTGCATTATGACATTATGGCATTTTGCATTATGACATCATACTGGGATGTTACATTATGACATCATAATGGAATTTTTGCATTATGACATCATAATGGAATTTTGCATTATGACATCATAATGGAATTTTGCATCATGACATCATACTGGAATGTTACATTATGACATCATAATGGAATGTTGCATTATGACATCATAATGGAATGTTACATTATGACATCATAATGGAATGTTGCATTATGACATCATAATGGAATGTTGCATTATGACATCATAATGGAATTTTGCATTATGACATCATAATGGAATGTTACATTATGACATCATAATGGAATGTTGCATTATGACATCATAATGGAATGTTACATTATGACATCATAATGGAATGTTGCATTATGACATCATAATGGAATGTTACATTATGACATCATAATGGAATGTTGCATTATGACATCATAATGGAATGTTACATTATGACATCATAATGGAATGTTGCATTATGACATCATAATGGCATTTTGCATTATGACATCATAATGGAATTTTGCATTATGACATCATAATGGAATTTTTACATTATGACATCATAATGGAATGTTGCATTATGACATCATAATGGAATGTTGCATTATGACATTATGGAATTTTGCATTATGACATCATAATGGAATTTTTGCATTATGACATCATAATGGAATTTTGCATTATGACATCATAATGGAATGTTTACATTATGACATCATAATGGAATGTTGCATTTTGACATCATAATGGAATTTTGCATTATGACATCATAATGGAATTTTGCATTATGACATCATAATGGCATTTTGCATTATGACATCATAATGGAATTTTTGCATTATGACATCATAATGGAATTTTTGCATTATGACATCATAATGGAATGTTGCATTATGACATCATAATGGAATGTTGCATTATGACATCATAATGGAATGTTGCATTATGACATCATAATGGCATTTTGCATTATGACATCATAATGGAATTTTTGCATTATGACATCACAATGGAATTTTTGCATTATGACATCATAATGGAATTTTTGCATTATGACATTATAATGGAATGTTACATTATGACATCATAATGGAATGTTGCATTATGACATCATAATGGCATTTTGCATTATGACATCATAATGGAATTTTGCATTATGACATCATAATGGAATGTTGCATTATGACATCATAATGGAATTTTGCATTATGACATCATAATGGAATGTTACATTATGACATCATAATGGAATGTTGCATTATGACATCATAATGGAATGTTGCATTATGACATCATAATGGAATTTTGCATTATGACATCATAATGGAATGTTACATTATGACATCATAATGGAATGTTGCATTATGACATTATGGCATTTTGCATTATGACATCATAATGGAATTTTTGCATTATGACATCATAATGGAATTTTTGCATTATGACATCATAATGGAATTTTGCATTATGACATCATACTGGGATGTTACATTATGACATCATAATGGAATTTTTGCATTATGACATCATAATGGAATTTTGCATTATGACATCATAATGGAATTTTGCATCATGACATCATACTGGAATGTTACATTATGACATCATAATGGAATGTTGCATTATGACATCATAATGGAATGTTACATTATGACATCATAATGGAATGTTGCATTATGACATCATAATGGAATGTTGCATTATGACATCATAATGGAATTTTGCATTATGACATCATAATGGAATGTTACATTATGACATCATAATGGAATGTTGCATTATGACATCATAATGGAATGTTACATTATGACATCATAATGGAATGTTGCATTATGACATCATAATGGAATGTTACATTATGACATCATAATGGAATGTTGCATTATGACATCATAATGGCATTTTGCATTATGACATCATAATGGAATGTTGCATTACGACATCATAATGGAATTTTTGCATTATGACATCATAATGGAATTTTGCATTATGACATCATAATGGAATTTTTACATTATGACATCATAATGGAATGTTGCATTATGACATCATAATGGGATGTTACATTATGACATCATAATGGAATTTTGCATTATGACATAATGGAATTTTTACATTATGACATCATAATGGAATGTTGCATTATGACATCATACTGGAATGTTACATTATGACATCATAATGGAATGTTGCATTATGACATCATAATGGAATGTTGCATTATGACATCATAATGGAATGTTGCATTATGACATCATAATGCAATTTTGCATCATGACATCATACTGGAATGTTACATTATGACATCATAATGGAATGTTGCATTATGACATCATAATGGAATGTTGCATTATGACATCATAAAGGAATGTTGCATTATGACATCATAATGGAATGTTGCATTATGACAACATAATGGAATGTTGCATTATGACATCATAATGCAATATTGCATTATGACATCATAATGGAATGTTGCATTATGACATTATAATGGAATGTTGCATTATGACATCATAATGGAATGTTACATTATGACATCATAATGGAATTTTTACATTATGACATCATAATGGAATGTTGCATTATGACATCATAATGGAATGTTGCATTATGACATCATAATGGAATTTTGCATTATGACATCATAATGGAATTTTTACATTATGACATCATAATGGAATTTTTGCATTATGACATCATAATGGAATGTTACATTATGACATCATAATGGAATTTTGCATTATGACATCATAATGGAATGTTACATTATGACATCATAATGGAATTTTGGATTATGACATCATAATGGAATTTTTACATTATGACATCATAATGGAATGTTGCATTATGACTTCATAAGGGAATGTTGCATTATGACATCATAATGGAATTTTTACATTATGACATCATAATGGAATTTTGCATTATGACATCATAATGGAATTTTGCATTATGACATCATAATGGAATTTTGCATTATGACATCATAATGGAATGTTGCACTATGACATCATAATGGAATGTTGCATTATGACATCATAATGGAATTTTGCATTATGACATCATAATGGAATTTTGCATTATGACATCATAATGGAATTTTTACATTATGACATCATAATGGAATGTTGCATTATGACATCATAATGGAATGTTGCATTATGACATCATAATGGAATGTTGCATTATGACATCATAATGGAATGTTGTATTATGACATTATGGAATTTTGCATTATGACATCATAATGGAATTTTTGCATTATGACATCATAATGGAATTTTGCATTATGACATCATAATGGAATTTTTACATTACGACATCATAATGGAATGTTGCATTTTGACATCATAATGGAATTTTGCATTATGACATCATAATGGAATTTTGCATTATGACATCATAATGGCATTTTGCATTATGACATCATAATGGAATTTTTGCATTATGACATCATAATGGAATTTTTGCATTATGACATCATAATGGAATGTTGCATTATGACATCATAATGGAATGTTGCATTATGACATCATAATGGCATTTTGCATTATGACATCATAATGGAATTTTTGCATTATGACATCATAATGGAATTTTTGCATTATGACATCATAATGGAATTTTTACATTATGACATCATAATGGAATGTTGCATTATGACATCATAATGGGATGTTACATTATGACATCATAATGGAATGTTGCATTATGACATCATAATGGCATTTTGCATTATGACATCATAATGGAATGTTGCATTACGACATCATAATGGAATTTTTGCATTATGACATCATAATGGAATTTTGCATTATGACATCATAATGGAATTTTTACATTATGACATCATAATGGAATGTTGCATTATGACATCATAATGGGATGTTACATTATGACATCATAATGGAATTTTGCATTATGACATAATGGAATTTTTACATTATGACATCATAATGGAATGTTGCATTATGACATCATACTGGAATGTTACATTATGACATCATAATGGAATGTTGCATTATGACATCATAATGGAATGTTGCATTATGACATCATAATGGAATGTTGCATTATGACATCATAATGCAATTTTGCATCATGACATCATACTGGAATGTTACATTATGACATCATAATGGAATGTTGCATTATGACATCATAATGGAATGTTGCATTATGACATCATAAAGGAATGTTGCATTATGACATCATAATGGAATGTTGCATTATGACAACATAATGGAATGTTGCATTATGACATCATAATGCAATTTTGCATTATGACATCATAATGGAATGTTGCATTATGACATTATAATGGAATGTTGCATTATGACATCATAATGGAATGTTACATTATGACATCATAATGGAATTTTTACATTATGACATCATAATGGAATGTTGCATTATGACATCATAATGGAATGTTGCATTATGACATCATAATGGAATTTTGCATTATGACATCATAATGGAATTTTTACATTATGACATCATAATGGAATTTTTGCATTATGACATCATAATGGAATGTTACATTATGACATCATAATGGAATTTTGCATTATGACATCATAATGGAATGTTACATTATGACATCATAATGGAATTTTGGATTATGACATCATAATGGAATTTTTACATTATGACATCATAATGGAATGTTGCATTATGACTTCATAAGGGAATGTTGCATTATGACATCATAATGGAATTTTTACATTATGACATCATAATGGAATTTTGCATTATGACATCATAATGGAATTTTGCATTATGACATCATAATGGAATTTTGCATTATGACATCATAATGGAATGTTGCACTATGACATCATAATGGAATGTTGCATTATGACATCATAATGGAATTTTGCATTATGACATCATAATGGAATTTTGCATTATGACATCATAATGGAATTTTTACATTATGACATCATAATGGAATGTTGCATTATGACATCATAATGGAATGTTGCATTATGACATCATAATGGAATGTTGCATTATGACATCATAATGGAATGTTGCATTATGACATTATGGAATTTTGCATTATGACATCATAATGGAATTTTTGCATTATGACATCATAATGGAATTTTGCATTATGACATCATAATGGAATTTTTACATTACGACATCATAATGGAATGTTGCATTTTGACATCATAATGGAATTTTGCATTATGACATCATAATGGAATTTTGCATTATGACATCATAATGGCATTTTGCATTATGACATCATAATGGAATTTTTGCATTATGACATCATAATGGAATTTTTGCATTATGACATCATAATGGAATGTTGCATTATGACATCATAATGGAATGTTGCATTATGACATCATAATGGCATTTTGCATTATGACATCATAATGGAATTTTTGCATTATGACATCATAATGGAATTTTTGCATTATGACATCATAATGGAATTTTTGCATTATGACATTATAATGGAATGTTACATTATGACATCATAATGGAATGTTGCATTATGACATCATAATGGCATTTTGCATTATGACATCATAATGGAATTTTGCATTATGACATCATAATGGAATGTTGCATTATGACATCATAATGGAATTTTGCATTATGACATCATAATGGAATGTTACATTATGACATCATAATGGAATGTTGCATTATGACATCATAATGGAATGTTGCATTATGACATCATAATGGAATTTTGCATTATGACATCATAATGGAATGTTACATTATGACATAATAATGGAATGTTGCATTATGACATTATGGCATTTTGCATTATGACATCATAATGGAATTTTTGCATTATGACATCATAATGGAATTTTTGCATTATGACATCATAATGGAATTTTGCATTATGACATCATACTGGGATGTTACATTATGACATCATAATGGAATTTTTGCATTATGACATCATAATGGAATTTTGCATTATGACATCATAATGGAATTTTGCATCATGACATCATACTGGAATGTTACATTATGACATCATAATGGAATGTTGCATTATGACATCATAATGGAATGTTACATTATGACATTATAATGGAATGTTGCATTATGACATCATAATGGAATGTTGCATTATGACATCATAATGGAATTTTGCATTATGACATCATAATGGAATGTTACATTATGACATCATAATGGAATGTTGCATTATGACATCATAATGGAATGTTACATTATGACATCATAATTGAATGTTGCATTATGACATCATAATGGAATGTTACATTATGACATCATAATGGAATGTTGCATTATGACATCATAATGGCATTTTGCATTATGACATCATAATGGAATTTTTGCATTATGACATCATAATGGAATTTTTGCATTATGACATCATAATGGAATTTTGCATTATGACATCATAATGGAATTTTTACATTATGACATCATAATGGAATGTTGCATTATGACATCATAATGGAATGTTGCATTATGACATCATAATGGAATGTTGCATTATGACATCATAATGGAATGTTGCATTATGACATCATAATGGAATTTTGCATTATGACATCATAATGGAATGTTACATTATGACATCATAATGGAATGTTACATTATGACATCATAATGGAATTTTGCATTATGACATCATAATGGAATGTTACATTATGACATCATAATGGAATTTTGGATTATGACATCATAATGGAATTTTTACATTATGACATCATAATGGAATGTTGCATTATGACTTCATAAGGGAATGTTGCATTATGACATCATAATGGAATTTTTACATTATGACATCATAATGGAATTTTGCATTATGACATCATAATGGAATTTTGCATTATGACATCATAATGGAATTTTGCATTATGACATCATAATGGAATGTTGCACTATGACATCATAATGGAATGTTGCATTATGACATCATAATGGAATTTTGCATTATGACATCATAATGGAATTTTGCATTATGACATCATAATGGAATTTTTACATTATGACATCATAATGGAATGTTGCATTATGACATCATAATGGAATGTTGCATTATGACATCATAATGGAATGTTGCATTATGACATCATAATGGAATGTTGCATTATGACATCATAATGGAATGTTGCATTATGACATTATGGAATTTTGCATTATGACATCATAATGGCATTTTGCATTATGACATCATAATGGAATTTTTGCATTATGACATCATAATGGAATTTTTGCATTATGACATCATAATGGAATTTTGCATTATGACATCATAATGGAATTTTTACATTATGACATCATAATGGAATGTTGCATTATGACATCATAATGGAATGTTGCATTATGACATCATAATGGAATGTTGCATTATGACATCATAATGGAATGTTGCATTATGACATCATAATGGAATTTTGCATTATGACATCATAATGGAATGTTACATTATGACATCATAATGGAATGTTACATTATGACTTCATAATGGAATTTTGCATTATGACATCATAATGGAATGTTACATTATGACATCATAATGGAATTTTGGATTATGACATCATAATGGAATTTTTACATTATGACATCATAATGGAATGTTGCATTATGACTTCATAAGGGAATGTTGCATTATGACATCATAATGGAATTTTTACATTATGACATCATAATGGAATTTTGCATTATGACATCATAATGGAATTTTGCATTATGACATCATAATGGAATTTTTACATTATGACATCATAATGGAATGTTGCATTATGACATCATAATGGAATGTTGCATTATGACATCATAATGGAATGTTGCATTATGACATCATAATGGAATGTTGCATTATGACATCATAATGGAATGTTGCATTATGACATTATGGAATTTTGCATTATGACATCATAATGGAATTTTTGCATTATGACATCATAATGGAATTTTGCATTATGACATCATAATGGAATTTTTACATTACGACATCATAATGGAATGTTGCATTTTGACATCATAATGGAATTTTGCATTATGACATCATAATGGAATTTTGCATTATGACATCATAATGGAATTTTGCATTATGACATCATAATGGCATTTTGCATTATGACATCATAATGGAATTTTTGCATTATGACATCATAATGGAATTTTTGCATTATGACATCATAATGGAATGTTGCATTATGACATCATAATGGAATGTTGCATTATGACATCATAATGGCATTTTGCATTATGACATCATAATGGAATTTTTGCATTATGACATCATAATGGAATTTTTGCATTATGACATCATAATGGAATTTTTGCATTATGACATTATAATGGAATGTTACATTATGACATCATAATGGAATGTTGCATTATGACATCATAATGGCATTTTGCATTATGACATCATAATGGAATTTTGCATTATGACATCATAATGGAATGTTGCATTATGACATCATAATGGAATTTTGCATTATGACATCATAATGGAATGTTACATTATGACATCATAATGGAATGTTGCATTATGACATCATAATGGAATGTTGCATTATGACATCATAATGGAATTTTGCATTATGACATCATAATGGAATGTTACATTATGACATCATAATGGAATGTTGCATTATGACATTATGGCATTTTGCATTATGACATCATACTGGGATGTTACATTATGACATCATAATGGAATTTTTGCATTATGACATCATAATGGAATTTTGCATTATGACATCATAATGGAATTTTGCATCATGACATCATACTGGAATGTTACATTATGACATCATAATGGAATGTTGCATTATGACATCATAATGGAATGTTACATTATGACATCATAATGGAATGTTGCATTATGACATCATAATGGAATGTTGCATTATGACATCATAATGGAATTTTGCATTATGACATCATAATGGAATGTTACATTATGACATCATAATGGAATGTTGCATTATGACATCATAATGGAATGTTACATTATGACATCATAATGGAATGTTGCATTATGACATCATAATGGAATGTTACATTATGACATCATAATGGAATGTTGCATTATGACATCATAATGGAATGTTACATTATGACATCATAATGGAATGTTGCATTATGACATCATAATGGCATTTTGCATTATGACATCATAATGGAATTTTGCATTATGACATCATAATGGAATTTTTACATTATGACATCATAATGGAATGTTGCATTATGACATCATAATGGAATGTTGCATTATGACATTATGGAATTTTGCATTATGACATCATAATGGAATTTTTGCATTATGACATCATAATGGAATTTTGCATTATGACATCATAATGGAATGTTTACATTATGACATCATAATGGAATGTTGCATTTTGACATCATAATGGAATTTTGCATTATGACATCATAATGGAATTTTGCATTATGACATCATAATGGCATTTTGCATTATGACATCATAATGGAATTTTTGCATTATGACATCATAATGGAATTTTTGCATTATGACATCATAATGGAATGTTGCATTATGACATCATAATGGAATGTTGCATTATGACATCATAATGGAATGTTGCATTATGACATCATAATGGCATTTTGCATTATGACATCATAATGGAATTTTTGCATTATGACATCACAATGGAATTTTTGCATTATGACATCATAATGGAATTTTTGCATTCTGACATTATAATGGAATGTTACATTATGACATCATAATGGAATGTTGCATTATGACATCATAATGGCATTTTGCATTATGACATCATAATGGAATTTTGCATTATGACATCATAATGGAATGTTGCATTATGACATCATAATGGAATTTTGCATTATGACATCATAATGGAATGTTACATTATGACATCATAATGGAATGTTGCATTATGACATCATAATGGAATGTTGCATTATGACATCATAATGGAATTTTGCATTATGACATCATAATGGAATGTTACATTATGACATCATAATGGAATGTTGCATTATGACATTATGGCATTTTGCATTATGACATCATAATGGAATTTTTGCATTATGACATCATAATGGAATTTTTGCATTATGACATCATAATGGAATTTTGCATTATGACATCATACTGGGATGTTACATTATGACATCATAATGGAATTTTTGCATTATGACATCATAATGGAATTTTGCATTATGACATCATAATGGAATTTTGCATCATGACATCATACTGGAATGTTACATTATGACATCATAATGGAATGTTGCATTATGACATCATAATGGAATGTTACATTATGACATCATAATGGAATGTTGCATTATGACATCATAATGGAATGTTGCATTATGACATCATAATGGAATTTTGCATTATGACATCATAATGGAATGTTACATTATGACATCATAATGGAATGTTGCATTATGACATCATAATGGAATGTTACATTATGACATCATAATGGAATGTTGCATTATGACATCATAATGGAATGTTGCATTATGACATCATAATGGCATTTTGCATTATGACATCATAATGGAATGTTGCATTACGACATCATAATGGAATTTTTGCATTATGACATCATAATGGAATTTTGTATTATGACATCATAATGGAATTTTTACATTATGACATCATAATGGAATGTTGCATTATGACATCATAATGGGATGTTACATTATGACATCATAATGGAATTTTGCATTATGACATAATGGAATTTTTACATTATGACATCATAATGGAATGTTGCATTATGACATCATACTGGAATGTTACATTATGACATCATAATGGAATGTTGCATTATGACATCATAATGGAATGTTGCATTATGACATCATAATGGAATGTTGCATTATGACATCATAATGCAATTTTGCATCATGACATCATACTGGAATGTTACATTATGACATCATAATGGAATGTTGCATTATGACATCATAATGGAATGTTGCATTATGACATCATAAAGGAATGTTGCATTATGACATCATAATGGAATGTTGCATTATGACAACATAATGGAATGTTGCATTATGACATCATAATGCAATTTTGCATTATGACATCATAATGGAATGTTGCATTATGACATCATAATGGAATTTTGCATTATGACATCATAATGGAATGTTGCATTATGACATTATAATGGAATGTTGCATTATGACATCATAATGGAATGTTACATTATGACATCATAATGGAATTTTTACATTATGACATCATAATGGAATGTTGCATTATGACATCATAATGGAATGTTGCATTATGACATCATAATGGAATTTTGCATTATGACATCATAATGGAATTTTTACATTATGACATCATAATGGAATTTTTGCATTATGACATCATAATGGAATGTTACATTATGACATCATAATGGAATTTTGCATTATGACATCATAATGGAATGTTGCATTATGACATCATAATGGAATTTTGCATTATGACATCATAATGGAATGTTACATTATGACATCATAATGGAATGTTGCATTATGACATCATAATGGAATGTTGCATTATGACATCATAATGGAATTTTGCATTATGACATCATAATGGAATGTTACATTATGACATAATAATGGAATGTTGCATTATGACATTATGGCATTTTGCATTATGACATCATAATGGAATTTTTGCATTATGACATCATAATGGAATTTTTGCATTATGACATCATAATGGAATTTTGCATTATGACATCATACTGGGATGTTACATTATGACATCATAATGGAATGTTACATTATGACATCATAATGGAATGTTGCATTATGACATCATAATGGAATGTTACATTATGACATCATAATTGAATGTTGCATTATGACATCATAATGGAATGTTACATTATGACATCATAATGGAATGTTGCATTATGACATCATAATGGCATTTTGCATTATGACATCATAATGGAATTTTTGCATTATGACATCATAATGGAATTTTGCATTATGACATCATAATGGAATTTTTACATTATGACATCATAATGGAATGTTGCATTATGACATCATAATGGAATGTTGCATTATGACATCATAATGGAATGTTGCATTATGACATCATAATGGAATGTTGCATTATGACATCATAATGGAATTTTGCATTATGACATCATAATGGAATGTTACATTATGACATCATAATGGAATGTTACATTATGACATCATAATGGAATTTTGCATTATGACATCATAATGGAATGTTACATTATGACATCATAATGGAATTTTGGATTATGACATCATAATGGAATTTTTACATTATGACATCATAATGGAATGTTGCATTATGACTTCTTAAGGGAATGTTGCATTATGACATCATAATGGAATTTTTACATTATGACATCATAATGGAATTTTGCATTATGACATCATAATGGAATTTTGCATTATGACATCATAATGGAATTTTGCATTATGACATCATAATGGAATGTTGCACTATGACATCATAATGGAATGTTGCATTATGACATCATAATGGAATTTTGCATTATGACATCATAATGGAATTTTGCATTATGACATCATAATGGAATTTTTACATTATGACATCATAATGGAATGTTGCATTATGACATCATAATGGAATGTTGCATTATGACATCATAATGGAATGTTGCATTATGACATCATAATGGAATGTTGCATTATGACATCATAATGGAATGTTGCATTATGACATTATGGAATTTTGCATTATGACATCATAATGGAATTTTTGCATTATGACATCATAATGGAATTTTTGCATTATGGCATCATAATGGAATTTTGCATTATGACATCATACTGGGATGTTACATTATGACATCATAATGGAATTTTTGCATTATGACATCATAATGGAATTTTGCATTATGACATCATAATGGAATTTTGCATCATGACATCATACTGGAATGTTACATTATGACATCATAATGGAATGTTGCATTATGACATCATAATGGAATGTTACATTATGACATCATAATGGAATGTTGCATTATGACATCATAATGGAATGTTGCATTATGACATCATAATGGAATTTTGCATTATGACATCATAATGGAATGTTACATTATGACATCATAATGGAATGTTGCATTATGACATCATAATGGAATGTTACATTATGACATCATAATGGAATGTTGCATTATGACATCATAATGGAATGTTACATTATGACATCATAATGGAATGTTGCATTATGACATCATAATGGCATTTTGCATTATGACATCATAATGGAATGTTTGCATTATGACATCATAATGGAATTTTTGCATTATGACATCATAATGGAATTTTGCATTATGACATCATAATGGAATTTTTACATTATGACATCATAATGGAATGTTGCATTATGACATCATAATGGAATGTTGCATTATGACATCATAATGGAATGTTGCATTATGACATCATAATGGAATGTTGCATTATGACATCATAATAGAATTTTGCATTATGACATCATAATGGAATGTTACATTATGACATCATAATGGAATGTTACATTATGACATCATAATGGAATTTTGCATTATGACATCATAATGGAATGTTACATTATGACATCATAATGGAATTTTGGATTATGACATCATAATGGAATTTTTACATTATGACATCATAATGGAATTTTGCATTATGACATCATAATGGAATTTTGCATTATGACATCATAATGGAATTTTGCATTATGACATCATAATGGAATGTTGCACTATGACATCATAATGGAATGTTGCATTATGACATCATAATGGAATTTTGCATTATGACATCATAATGGAATTTTGCATTATGACATCATAATGGAATTTTTACATTATGACATCATAATGGAATGTTGCATTATGACATCATAATGGAATGTTGCATTATGACATCATAATGGAATGTTGCATTATGACATCATAATGGAATGTTGCATTATGACATCATAATGGAATGTTGCATTATGACATTATGGAATTTTGCATTATGACATCATAATGGAATTTTTGCATTATGACATCATAATGGAATTTTGCATTATGACATCATAATGGAATTTTTACATTACGACATCATAATGGAATGTTGCATTTTGACATCATAATGGAATTTTGCATTATGACATCATAATGGAATTTTGCATTATGACATCATAATGGCATTTTGCATTATGACATCATAATGGAATTTTTGCATTATGACATCATAATGGAATTTTTGCATTATGACATCATAATGGAATGTTGCATTATGACATCATAATGGAATGTTGCATTATGACATCATAATGGCATTTTGCATTATGACATCATAATGGAATTTTTGCATTATGACATCATAATGGAATTTTTGCATTATGACATCATAATGGAATTTTTGCATTATGACATTATAATGGAATGTTACATTATGACATCATAATGGAATGTTGCATTATGACATCATAATGGCATTTTGCATTATGACATCATAATGGAATTTTGCATTATGACATCATAATGGAATGTTGCATTATGACATCATAATGGAATTTTGCATTATGACATCATAATGGAATGTTACATTATGACATCATAATGGAATGTTGCATTATGACATCATAATGGAATGTTGCATTATGACATCATAATGGAATTTTGCATTATGACATCATAATGGAATGTTACATTATGACATCATAATGGAATGTTGCATTATGACATTATGGCATTTTGCATTATGACATCATAATGGAATTTTTGCATTATGACATCATAATGGAATTTTTGCATTATGGCATCATAATGGGATTTTGCATTATGACATCATACTGGGATGTTACACTATGACATCATAATGGAATTTTTGCATTATGACATCATAATGGAATTTTGCATTATGACATCATAATGGAATTTTGCATCATGACATCATACTGGAATGTTACATTATGACATCATAATGGAATGTTGCATTATGACATCATAATGGAATGTTACATTATGACATCATAATGGAATGTTGCATTATGACATCATAATGGAATGTTGCATTATGACATCATAATGGAATTTTGCATTATGACATCATAATGGAATGTTACATTATGACATCATAATGGAATGTTGCATTATGACATCATAATGGAATGTTACATTATGACATCATAATGGAATGTTTGCATTATGACATCATAATGGAATGT
Organism: Eleutherodactylus coqui; assembly: GCF_035609145.1. Taxonomy (NCBI): domain Eukaryota; kingdom Metazoa; phylum Chordata; class Amphibia; order Anura; family Eleutherodactylidae; genus Eleutherodactylus; species Eleutherodactylus coqui. Next base: position 235,039 of record NW_027102533.1, on the reverse strand, counting down.
TACATTATGACATCATAATGGAATGTTGCATTATGACATCATAATGGCATTTTGCATTATGACATCATAATGGCATTTTTGCATTATGACATCATAATGGAATTTTTGCATTATGACATCATAATGGAATTTTGCATTATGACATCATAATGGAATTTTGCATTATGACATCATAATGGAATGTTGCATTATGACATCATAATGGAATGTTGCATTATGACATCATAATGGAATTTTGCATTATGACATCATAATGGAATGTTACATTATGACATCATAATGGAATGTTGCATTATGACATTATGGCATTTTGCATTATGACATCATAATGGAATTTTTGCATTATGACATCATAATGGAATTTTTGCATTATGACATCATAATGGAATTTTGCATTATGACATCATACTGGAATGTTACATTATGACATCATAATGGAATTTTTGCATTATGACATCATAATGGAATTTTGCATTATGACATCATAATGGAATTTTGCATCATGACATCATACTGGAATGTTACATTATGACATCATAATGGAATGTTGCATTATGACATCATAATGGAATGTTGCATTATGACATCATAATGGAATGTTGCATTATGACATCATAATGGAATGTTGCATTATGACATTATAATGCAATTTTGCATTATGACATCATAATGGAATTTTGCATTATGACATCATAATGGAATTTTGCATTATGACATCATAATGGAATTTTGCATTATGACATCATAATGGAATGTTACATTATGACATCATAATGGAATTTTTACATTATGACATCATAATGGAATGTTGCATTATGACATCATAATGGAATGTTGCATTATGACATCATAATTGAATTTTGCATTATGACATCATAATGGGATGTTACATTATGACATCATAATGGAATTTTGCATTATGACATAATGGAATTTTTACATTATGACATCATAATGGGATGTTGCATTATGACATCATACTGGAATGTTACATTATGACATCATAATGGAATGTTGCATTATGACATCATAATGGAATGTTGCATTATGACATCATAATGGAATGTTGCATTATGACATCATAATGCAATTTTGCATCATGACATCATACTGGAATGTTACATTATGACATCATAATGGAATGTTGCATTATGACATCATAATGGAATGTTGCATTATGACATCATAATGGAATGTTGCATTATGACATCATAATGGAATGTTGCATTATGACAACATAATGGAATGTTGCATTATGACATCATAATGCAATTTTGCATTATGACATCATAATGGAATGTTGCATTATGACATCATAATGGAATTTTGCATTATGACATCATAATGGAATGTTGCATTATGACATTATAATGGAATGTTGCATTATGACATCATAATGGAATGTTACATTATGACATCATAATGGAATTTTTACATTATGACATCATAATGGAATGTTGCATTATGACATCATAATGGAATGTTGCATTATGACATCATAATGGAATTTTGCATTATGACATCATAATGGAATGTTACATTATGACATCATAATGGAATTTTGCATTATGACATCATAATGGAATTTTGGATTATGACTAGAGATGAGCGAACGCGTTCGTCCGAGCTTGATATTCGTGTGAATATTAGGGTGTTCGGGATGTTCGTTATTCGTGACGAACACCATGCGGTGTTCTGGTTACTTTCACTTCCTTCCCTGAGACGTTAGCGCGCTTTTCTGGCCAATTGAAAGACAGGGAAGGCATTACAACTTCCCCCTGCAACGTTTAAGCCCTATACCACCCCCCTGCTGTGAGTGGCTGGCGAGATCAGGTGTTCGCCTAATATAAAAGTCGGCCCCTCCCGCGGCTCGCCTCAGATGCGGTGTGAGTTAGATGAGGGACAGTGCTGTTTATACCGGAGCTGCTGTAGGGAAAGAATTGGTAGTTAGTGTAGGCTTCAAGACCCCCCAAAGGTCCTTATCAGGGCCACTGATAGCTGTGTGTTGGCTGCTGTTAGCAGTGGGATTTTTTTTTCTCAAAATCGCCTCTGCAGACCGTTGCACCTGGCATTAGGGACAGAAGTGCTGCATAGGCAGGGAGAGTGTTAGGAGTGAGTGTAGCCTTCAAGAACCTCAACGGTCCTTTCTAGGGCCATATTTATCCGTGTGCAGTACTGTCCAGGCTGCTGTTGGCTGTGCTGCATTTTTTTTGGGCTTCTCAAAATCGCCTCTGCAGAGCATTCCACCCTCCATTGATACTGCAGGGAAAGAATTGTATAGGCAGGGCCACAACACAGTTATTATTCATAGAATATACGCAGTGCTGCCTGTTGGTGGGAAAAAACTGAAAACAAATCTATTTGTCCAGCCTCTGTCCGTCCTTACGGGCGGTGGACACGTGTGAGCTGCGTGAAAAACATTGCTAAATCATACGCAGCCAGCTACGCTTTACTGCTGGGTTCGCCATTTGCTTTCCTTAATTGGGAAAAAAAATACCTGCTCTCCAAGAGTTATAATAACTCTGCTACCCTCACGTTCTGTGACACATAAGCAGGGACACAGCACAGTTATTAAACTTCTCAGGTTCATTGAATATACGCAGTGCTGCCTTTTGGTGGGAAAAAACTGAAAACAAATCTATTTGTCCAGCCTGTGTCCGTCCTTACGCCTGTGGAGACGTGTGAGCTGCGTGAAAAACATTGCTAAATCATACGCACCCAGCTACGCTTTACTGCTGGGTTCGCCATTTGCTTTCCTTAATTGGGAAAAAAAACACCTGCTCTGCCACAGTTAATAACTCTGCTACCCTCACGTTCTGTGACACATAAGCAGGGACACAGCACAGTTATTAAACTTCTCAGGTTCATTGAATATACGCAGTGCTGCCTGTTGGTGGGAAAAAACTGAAAACAAATCTATTTGTCCAGCCTGTGTCCGTCCTTACGCCTGTGGAGACGTGTGAGCTGCGTGAAAAACATTGCTAAATCATACGCACCCAGCTACGCTTTACTGCTGGGTTCGCCATTTGCTTTCCTTAATTGGGAAAAAAAATACCTGCTCTGCCACAGTTAATAACTCTGCTACCCTCACGTTCTGTGACACATAAGCAGGGACACAGCACAGTTATTAAACTTCTCAGGTTCATTGAATATACGCAGTGCTGCCTGTTGGTGGGAAAAAACTGAAAACAAATCTATTTGTCCAGCCTCTGTCCGTCCTTACGCCTGTGGAGACGTGTGAGCTGCGTGAAAAACATTGCTAAATCATACGCACCCAGCTACGCTTTACTGCTGGGTTCGCCATTTGCTTTCCTTAATTGGGAAAAAAAATACCTGCTCTGCCACAGTTAATAACTCTGCTACCCTCACGTTCTGTGACACATAAGCAGGGACACAGCACAGTTATTAAACTTCTCAGGTTCATTGAATATACGCAGTGCTGCCTGTTGGTGGGAAAAAAACTGAAAACAAATCTATTTGTCCAGCCTGTGTCCGTCCTTACGCCTGTGGAGACGTGTGAGCTGCGTGAAAAACATTGCTAAATCATACGCACCCAGCTACGCTTTACTGCTGGGTTCGCCATTTGCTTTCCTTAATTGGGAAAAAAAATACCTGCTCTGCCACAGTTAATAACTCTGCTACCCTCACGTTCTGTGACACATAAGCAGGGACACAGCACAGTTATTAAACTTCTCAGGTTCATTGAATATACGCAGTGCTGCCTGTTGGTGGGAAAAAACTGAAAACAAATCTATTTGTCCAGCCTCTGTCCGTCCTTACGCCTGTGGAGACGTGTGAGCTGCGTGAAAAACATTGCTAAATCATACGCACCCAGCTACGCTTTACTGCTGGGTTCGCCATTTGCTTTCCTTAATTGGGAAAAAAAATACCTGCTCTGCCACAGTTAATAACTCTGCTACCCTCACGTTCTGTGACACATAAGCAGGGACACAGCACAGTTATTAAACTTCTCAGGTTCATTGAATATACGCAGTGCTGCCTGTTGGTGGGAAAAAACTGAAAACAAATCTATTTGTCCAGCCTGTGTCCGTCCTTACGCCTGTGGAGACGTGTGAGCTGCGTGAAAAACATTGCTAAATCATACGCACCCAGCAACGCTTTACTGCTGGGTTCGCCATTTGCTTTCCTTAATTGGGAAAAAAAATACCTGCTCTGCCACAGTTAATAACTCTGCTACCCTCACGTTCTGTGACACATAAGCAGGGACACAGCACAGTTATTAAACTTCTCAGGTTCATTGAATATACGCAGTGCTGCCTGTTGGTGGGAAAAAACTGAAAACAAATCTATTTGTCCAGCCTGTGTCCGTCCTTACGCCTGTGGAGACGTGTGAGCTGCGTGAAAAACATTGCTAAATCATACGCACCCAGCTACGCTTTACTGCTGGGTTCGCCATTTGCTTTCCTTAATTGGGAAAAAAAATACCTGCTCTCCAAGAGTTATAATAACTCTGCTACCCTCACGTTCTGTGACACATAAGCAGGGACACAGCACAGTTATTAAACTTCTCAGGTTCATTGAATATACGCAGTGCTGCCTGTTGGTGGGAAAAAACTGAAAACAAATCTATTTGTCCAGCCTGTGTCCGTCCTTACGCCTGTGGAGACGTGTGAGCTGCGTGAAAAACATTGCTAAATCATACGCACCCAGCTACGCTTTACTGCTGGGTTCGCCATTTGCTTTCCTTAATTGGGAAAAAAAATACCTGCTCTGCCACAGTTAATAACTCTGCTACCCTCACGTTCTGTGACACATAAGCAGGGACACAGCACAGTTATTAAACTTCTCAGGTTCATTGAATATACGCAGTGCTGCCTGTTGGTGGGAAAAAACTGAAAACAAATCTATTTGTCCAGCCTCTGTCCGTCCTTACGCCTGTGGAGACGTGTGAGCTGCGTGAAAAACATTGCTAAATCATACGCACCCAGCTACGCTTTACTGCTGGGTTCGCCATTTGCTTTCCTTAATTGGGAAAAAAAATACCTGCTCTGCCACAGTTAATAACTCTGCTACCCTCACGTTCTGTGACACATAAGCAGGGACACAGCACAGTTATTAAACTTCTCAGGTTCATTGAATATACGCAGTGCTGCCTGTTGGTGGGAAAAAAACTGAAAACAAATCTATTTGTCCAGCCTGTGTCCGTCCTTACGCCTGTGGAGACGTGTGAGCTGCGTGAAAAACATTGCTAAATCATACGCACCCAGCTACGCTTTACTGCTGGGTTCGCCATTTGCTTTCCTTAATTGGGAAAAAAAATACCTGCTCTGCCACAGTTAATAACTCTGCTACCCTCACGTTCTGTGACACATAAGCAGGGACACAGCACAGTTATTAAACTTCTCAGGTTCATTGAATATACGCAGTGCTGCCTGTTGGTGGGAAAAAACTGAAAACAAATCTATTTGTCCAGCCTCTGTCCGTCCTTACGCCTGTGGAGACGTGTGAGCTGCGTGAAAAACATTGCTAAATCATACGCACCCAGCTACGCTTTACTGCTGGGTTCGCCATTTGCTTTCCTTAATTGGGAAAAAAAATACCTGCTCTGCCACAGTTAATAACTCTGCTACCCTCACGTTCTGTGACACATAAGCAGGGACACAGCACAGTTATTAAACTTCTCAGGTTCATTGAATATACGCAGTGCTGCCTGTTGGTGGGAAAAAACTGAAAACAAATCTATTTGTCCAGCCTGTGTCCGTCCTTACGCCTGTGGAGACGTGTGAGCTGCGTGAAAAACATTGCTAAATCATACGCACCCAGCAACGCTTTACTGCTGGGTTCGCCATTTGCTTTCCTTAATTGGGAAAAAAAATACCTGCTCTGCCACAGTTAATAACTCTGCTACCCTCACGTTCTGTGACACATAAGCAGGGACACAGCACAGTTATTAAACTTCTCAGGTTCATTGAATATACGCAGTGCTGCCTGTTGGTGGGAAAAAACTGAAAACAAATCTATTTGTCCAGCCTGTGTCCGTCCTTACGCCTGTGGAGACGTGTGAGCTGCGTGAAAAACATTGCTAAATCATACGCACCCAGCTACGCTTTACTGCTGGGTTCGCCATTTGCTTTCCTTAATTGGGAAAAAAAATACCTGCTCTCCAAGAGTTATAATAACTCTGCTACCCTCACGTTCTGTGACACATAAGCAGGGACACAGCACAGTTATTAAACTTCTCAGGTTCATTGAATATACGCAGTGCTGCCTGTTGGTGGGAAAAAACTGAAAACAAATCTATTTGTCCAGCCTGTGTCCGTCCTTACGCCTGTGGAGACGTGTGAGCTGCGTGAAAAACATTGCTAAATCATACGCACCCAGCTACGCTTTACTGCTGGGTTCGCCATTTGCTTTCCTTAATTGGGAAAAAAAATACCTGCTCTGCCACAGTTAATAACTCTGCTACCCTCACGTTCTGTGACACATAAGCAGGGACACAGCACAGTTATTAAACTTCTCAGGTTCATTGAATATACGCAGTGCTGCCTGTTGGTGGGAAAAAACTGAAAACAAATCTATTTGTCCAGCCTCTGTCCGTCCTTACGCCTGTGGAGACGTGTGAGCTGCGTGAAAAACATTGCTAAATCATACGCACCCAGCTACGCTTTACTGCTGGGTTCGCCATTTGCTTTCCTTAATTGGGAAAAAAAATACCTGCTCTCCAAGAGTTATAATAACTCTGCTACCCTCACGTTCTGTGACACATAAGCAGGGACACAGCACAGTTATTAAACTTCTCAGGTTCATTGAATATACGCAGTGCTGCCTGTTGGTGGGAAAAAACTGAAAACAAATCTATTTGTCCAGCCTGTGTCCGTCCTTACGCCTGTGGAGACGTGTGAGCTGCGTGAAAAACATTGCTAAATCATACGCACCCAGCTACGCTTTACTGCTGGGTTCGCCATTTGCTTTCCTTAATTGGGAAAAAAAATACCTGCTCTGCCACAGTTAATAACTCTGCTACCCTCACGTTCTGTGACACATAAGCAGGGACACAGCACAGTTATTAAACTTAGATAATTCATTCACTAGAGGCAGTGGGGCCTTTCGTTTTCCAAAAAGGGCAAAAATTATATTTGGCCTGCAGTCTTGCGCCAATTTATTTCCTGCCTGTGAAATCAAATCACTGGTAATACAGCATGCTGAGGGGTAGGGGTAGGCCTAGAGGACGTGGACGCGGCCGAGGACGCGGAGGGCCAAGTCAGGGTGTGGGCACAGGCCAAGCTCCTGATCCAGGTGTGTCGCAGCCGACTGCTGCGCGATTAGGAGAGAGGCACGTTTCTGGCGTCCCCACATTCATCGCCCAATTAATGGGTCCACGCGGGAGACGGTTATTAGAAAATGAGCAGTGTGAGCAGGTCCTGTCCTGGATGGCAGAAAGTGCTTCGAGCAACCTATCGTCTACCCGCAGTTCTGCGCCGTCCACTGCTGCCAATCCGAATCCTCTGTCTGCTGCTCCTCCTTCCTCCCAGCCTCCTCACTCCACTACAATGACACCTGCTCAGGAGCGGGAACACTCCCAGGAACTGTTCTCGGGCCCCTGCTTAGATTGGGCAGCAGCGGTTCCTCTCCCACCAGAGGAGTTTATCGTCACTGATGCCCAACCATTCGAAAGTTCCCGGGGTCCGGGGGAAGAGGCTGGGGACTTCCGCCAACTGTCTCAACAACTTTCTGTGGGTGAGGAGGACGATGACGATCAGACACAGTTGTCTTGCAGTGAGGTAGTAGTAAGGGCAGTAAGTCCCAGGGAGCAGCGCACAGAGGATTCGGAGGAAGAGCAGCAGGACGATGAGGTGACTGACCCCACCTGGTGTGCAACGCTTACTCAGGAGGACAGGTCTTCAGAGGGGGAGTCAAGGGCATCAGCAGGGCAGGTTGCAAGAGGCAGTGCAGTGGCCAGGGGTAGAGGCAGGGCCAGACCGAATAATCCACCAAGTGTTTCCCAAAGCGCCCCCTCGCGCCATGCCACCCTGCGGAGGCCGAGGTGCTCTAAGGTCTGGCAGTTTTTCACAGAGACGCCTGACGACCGACGAACAGTGGTGTGCAACCTTTGTCGCGCAAAGCTCAGCCGGGGAGCCAACACCAACAGCCTCACCACCACCACCATGCGCAGACATATGATGGCCAAGCACCCCGCAAGGTGGGACAAAGGCCGTTCACCGCCTCCGGTTTGCACCCCTGCCTCTCCCCCTGTGCCCCAACCTGCCACTGAGATGCAACCCCCCTCTCAGGACACAGGCACTACCGCCTCATGGCCTGCACCCACACCCTCATCTCCGCTGTCCTCGGCCCCATCCAGCAGTGTAGTTCAGCGCACCGTTCAGCCGTCGCTTGCGCAAGTGTTCGAGCGCAAGCGCAAGTACGCCGCCACGCACCCGCACGCTCAAACGTTAACCGTCCGCATCGCAAAATTCATCAGCCTTGAGATGCTGCCGTATAGGGTTGTGGAAACGGAGTCCTTCAAAAGTATCATGGAGGCGGCGGCCCCGCGCTACTCAGTTCCCAGTCGCCACTACTTTTCCCGATGTGCCGTCCCAGCCCTGCACGACCACGTCTCCCGCAACATTGTGCGCGCCCTCACCAACGCGGTTACTGCCACGGTCCACTTAACTACGGACACGTGGACAAGCACAGGCGGGCAGGGCCACTACATCTCCCTGACGGCACATTGGGTGAATTTAGTGGAGGCTGGGACAGAGTCAGAGCCTGGGACCGCTCACGTCCTACCCACCCCCAGAATTGCGGGCCCCAGCTCGGTGCTGGTATCTGCGGAGGTGTATGCTTCCTCCACTAAAGCACCCTCCTCCTCCTCCTCCTCCTCTGTCTCACAATCAAGATGTGTTAGCAGCAGCATGTCGCCAGCAGTCGGTGTCGCGCGGTGTGGCAGCACAGCGGTGGGCAAGCGTCAGCAGGCCGTGCTGAAACTACTCAGCTTAGGCGATAAGAGGCACACGGCCCACGAACTGCTGCAGGGTCTGACACAGCAGACCGACCGCTGGCTTGCGCCGCTGAGCCTCCAACCGGGCATGGTCGTGTGTGACAACGGCCGTAACCTGGTGGCGGCTCTGCAGCTCGGCAGCCTCACGCACGTGCCATGCCTGGCCCACGTCTTTAATTTGGTGGTTCAGCGGTTTCTGAAAAGCTACCCACGCTTGTCAGACCTGCTCGTAAAGGCGCGCCGGCTCTGCGCACATTTCCGCAAGTCCCACACGGACGCTGCCACCCTGCGCACCCTGCAACATCACTTTAAGCTGCCAGTGCACCGACTGCTGTGCGACGTGCCCACACGGTGGAACTCTACGCTCCACATGTTGGCCAGGCTCTATGAACAGCGTAGAGCTATAGTCGAATACCAACTCCAACATGGGCGGCGCAGTGGGAGTCAGCCTCCTCAATTCCTTTCAGAAGAGTGGGCCTGGTTGGCAGACATCTGCCATGTCCTTGGTAATTTTGAGGAGTCTACCCAGGTGGTGAGCGGCGATGCTACAATCATTAGCGTCACCATTCCTCTGCTATGCATCTTGAGAAATTCCCTGCAAACCATAAAGGCAGCTGCTTTGCGCTCGGAAACGGGGGCGGGGGAAGACAGTATGCCGCTGGATAGTCAGGGCACCCTCCTGTCTATTTCTCAGCGCGTACAGGAGGAGGAGGAGGAGCATGAGGAGGATGAGGAGGAGGGGGAAGAGACAGCTTGGCCCGCTGCTGACGGTACACCGGCTGATTGCCTGTCATCCTTTCAGCGTGTATGGCCTGAGGAGGAGGAGGAGGAGGAGGAGGAGGAGGATCCTGATAGTGATCTTCCTAGTGAAGACAGCCATGTGTTGCGTACAGGTACCCTGGCACACATGGCTGACTTCATGTTAGGATGCCTTTCTCATGACCCTCGCGTTGCACGCATTCTGGCCACTACGGATTACTGGGTGTACACACTGCTCGATCCACGGTATAAGGAGAACCTGCCCACTCTGATTCCCGAAGAGGAAAGGGGTTCGAGAGTGTTGCTATACCACAGGACCCTTGCGGACAAGCTGATGGTAAAATTCCCAGCCGACAGCGCTAGTGGCAGAAGGCGCAGTTCCGAGGGCCATGTTGCAGGGGATGTGCGTAGATCGAGCAGCATGTACATCCCAGGCAGTGCAACAGTCTTTAAGGGCCTGGCCAGCTTTATGGCTCCCCACCAAGACTGTGTCACCGCTCCCCAGTCACGGCTGAGTCGGCGGGAGCACTGCAAAAGGATGGTGAGGGAGTACGTAGCGGATCGCACGACCATCCTTGGTGACGCCTCTGCCCCCTACAACTACTGGGTGTCGAAGCTGGACACGTGGCCTGAACTAGCCCTGTATGCCCTTGAGGTGCTTGCTTGTCCTGCGGCTAGCGTGTTGTCGGAGAGGGTGTTTAGTGCGGCTGGGGGAATCATCACAGATAAGCGTAGCCGCTTGTCAACCGACAGTGCCGACAGGCTAACACTCATCAAGATGAACAAAGGCTGGATTTCCCCAGACTTCTGTTCTCCACCAGCGGACAGCAGCGATACGTAAGCAATACGTAGGCTGCACCCGCGGATGGAAGCTACGTTCTCTCTCACCATCCAAAACGGGGACATTTCTGCTTCATCAATCTGTGTCTAATATTCCTCCTACTCCTCCTCCTGCTCCTCCTCGTGAAACCTCACGTAATCACGCTGAACGGGCAATTTTTCTTAGGGCCACAAGGCTCACTCAAATAATTTTTCTGAACAATTTTTATAAGTATCAATGCGCTTAAAAGCATTGGAACTTTAACTTGAACCAATTTTTCGTTACACTGGGCTGCCTCCAGGCCTAGTTACCACTTAAGCCACATTAACCAAAGCGATTAATGGGTTTCACCTGCCCTCTTGGCTGGCCATGGCCAATTTTTGGGATGTACATTAGTACTGTTGATACAGCAATTTTTGTGGGCCCTCGCCTACAGTGTAATCAAATTAATTTTTAGCCCACCTGCATTACAGCTGACGTTACCTCAGCTGTGTTGGGCAATGCAATGGGATATTTCTATGTACCGCCGGTGGCTTCCTGGCACCCACCCAGGCAGTGGGTCCACAGGGAGTTAAACCTACATGTGTCCACTTGTAAAGAATCCCAGTCTGACTGGGGCATGCAGTGTGGGCCGAAGCCCACCTGTATTACGCACGACATTACTACCTCAGCTGTGTTGGGCAATGCAATGGGATATTTTTGTGTACCGCCGGTGGGTTCCAGGGAGCCACCCATGCTGTAGGTGCACACTGAGTTTTTAATACATCTGTACACTTCTAAAGAACCCGTCTGACTGGGGCATGCAGTGTGGGCCGAAGCCCACCTGTATTACGCACGACATTACTACCTCAGCTGTGTTGGGCAATGCAATGGGATATTTCTATGTACCGCCGGTGGCTTCCTGGCACCCACCCAGGCAGTGGGTCCACAGGGAGTTAAACCTACATGTGTCCACTTGTAAAGAATCCCAGTCTGACTGGGGCATGCAGTGTGGGCCGAAGCCCACCTGTATTACGCACGACATTACTACCTCAGCTGTGTTGGGCAATGCAATGGGATATTTTTGTGTACCGCCGGTGGGTTCCAGGGAGCCACCCATGCTGTAGGTGCACACTGAGTTTTTAATACATCTGTACACTTCTAAAGAACCCGTCTGACTGGGGCATGCAGTGTGGGCCGAAGCCCACCTGTATTACGCACGACATTACTACCTCAGCTGTGTTGGGCAATGCAATGGGATATTTCTATGTACCGCCGGTGGCTTCCTGGCACCCACCCAGGCAGTGGGTCCACAGGGAGTTAAACCTACATGTGTCCACTTGTAAAGAACCCCAGTCTGACTGGGGCATGCAGTGTGGGCCGAAGCCCACCTGCATTAAGCACGACATTACTACCTCAGCTGTGTTGGGCAATGCAATGGGATATTTCTGTGTACCGCCGGTGGGTTCCAGGGAGCCATCCATGCTGTGGGTCGACAGGGACTTCACAATAGGGAGTTGTACCTGCCTGTGTCTATGAATTAAAAAGCCCGGTCTGACTGGGGCATGCAGACACCTTGACAGAATGAATAGTGTGTGGCACATAGGTTCCCCATTGCTATGCCCACGTGTGCAGCTCCTGATGGCGGTGGCACAGGATTCTATTTCTCATTGCTTCTGTACAGCATTGTGGGCTATCGCTCCGCCACTTTTAAAGAGGGTCGCTGCCTAGCCGTGCCAACCTCTGCAGTGTATGCCTGCGGTCCCTCGTCATGGCAGACGCAATTCTAAATAGACATGAGCGTGGTGTGGCATGAGGGCAGCTGAAGGCTGCGCAGGGACACTTTGGTGTGCGCTGTGGGGGGGAGGGGGTGCGGTTGGGCAGCATGTAACTCAGGAGAAGTGGCAGTGGAGTGTCATGCAGGCAGTGATTGTGCTTTGTTGGAGGTAGTGTGGTGCTTAGCAAAGGTATGCCATGCTAATGAGCGCTTTTCAGAAGTAAAAGTTGTTGGGAGGGGGGGGGGGCACTCTTGCCGCTATTGTGGCTTAATAGTGGGACCTGTGAACTTAGGATGCAGCCCAACATGTAGCCCCTCGCCTGCCCTATCCGTCACTGTGTCATTCCCATCACTTTCCTGAATTGCCCAGATTTTCACACATGAAAACCTTAGCGAGCATCGGCGAAATACAAAAATGTTCTGGTCGCCCATTGACTTCAATGGGGTTCGTTGTTCGAAACGAACCCTCGAGCATCACGGGAAGTTCGTTACGAATAACGAACACCCGAACATTTTGGTGTTCGCTCATCTCTAATTATGACATCATAATGGAATTTTTACATTATGACATCATAATGGAATGTTGCATTATGACTTCATAAGGAAATGTTGCATTATGACATCATAATGGAATTTTTACATTATGACATCATAATGGAATTTTGCATTATGACATCATAATGGAATTTTGCATTATGACATCATAATGGAATTTTGCATTATGACATCATAATGGAATGTTGCATTATGACATCATAATGGAATGTTGCATTATGACATCATAATGGAATTTTGCATTATGACATCATAATGGAATTTTGCATTATGACATCATAATGGAATTTTTACATTATGACATCATAATGGAATGTTGCATTATGACATCATAATGGAATGTTGCATTATGACATCATAATGGAATGTTGCATTATGACATCATAATGGAATGTTGCATTATGACATTATGGAATTTTGCATTATGACATCATAATGGAATTTTTGCATTATGACATCATAATGGAATTTTGCATTATGACATCATAATGGAATTTTTACATTATGACATCATAATGGAATGTTGCATTTTGACATCATAATGGAATTTTGCATTATGACATCATAATGGAATTTTGCATTATGACATCATAATGGCATTTTGCATTATGACATCATAATGGAATTTTTGCATTATGACATCATAATGGAATTTTTGCATTATGACATCATAATGGCATGTTGCATTATGACATCATAATGGAATGTTGCATTATGACATCATAATGGCATTTTGCATTATGACATCATAATGGAATTTTTGCATTATGACATCACAATGGAATTTTTGCATTATGACATCATAATGGAATTTTTACATTATGACATCATAATGGAATGTTGCATTATGACATCATAATGGAATTTTGCATTATGACATCATAATGGAATGTTACATTATGACATCATAATGGAATTTTTACATTATGACATCATAATGGAATGTTGCATTATGACATCATAATGGAATGTTGCATTATGACATCATAATGGAATTTTGCATTATGACATCATAATGGAATTTTGCATTATGACATCATAATGGGATGTTACATTATGACATCATAATGGAATTTTGCATTATGACATAATGGAATTTTTACATTATGACATCATAATGGAATGTTGCATTATGACATCATACTGGAATGTTACATTATGACATCATAATGGAATGTTGCATTATGACATCATAATGGAATGTTGCATTATGACATCATAATGGAATGTTGCATTATGACATCATAATGCAATTTTGCATCATGACATCATACTGGAATGTTACATTATGACATCATAATGGAATGTTGCATTATGACATTATAATGGAATGTTGCATTATGACATCATAATGGAATGTTACATTATGACATCATAATGGAATTTTTACATTATGACATCATAATGGAATGTTGCATTATGACATCATAATGGAATGTTGCATTATGACATCATAATGGAATTTTTGCATTATGACATCATAATGGAATTTTTACATTATGACATCATAATGGAATTTTTGCATTATGACATCATAATGGAATGTTGCATTATGACATCATAATGGAATGTTGCATTATGACATCATAATGGAATGTTGCATTATGACATCATAATGGAATGTTGCATTATGACATTATGGAATTTTGCATTATGACATCATAATGGAATTTTTGCATTATGACATCATAATGGAATTTTGCATTATGACATCATAATGGAATTTTTACATTACGACATCATAATGGAATGTTGCATTTTGACATCATAATGGAATTTTGCATTATGACATCATAATGGAATTTTGCATTATGACATCATAATGGCATTTTGCATTATGACATCATAATGGAATTTTTGCATTATGACATCATAATGGAATTTTTGCATTATGACATCATAATGGAATGTTGCATTATGACATCATAATGGAATGTTGCATTATGACATCATAATGGCATTTTGCATTATGACATCATAATGGAATTTTTGCATTATGACATCACAATGGAATTTTTGCATTATGACATCATAATGGAATTTTTGCATTATGACATTATAATGGAATGTTGCATTATGACATCATAATGGAATTTTGCATTATGACATCATAATGGAATTTTGCATTATGACATCATAATGGCATTTTGCATTATGACATCATAATGGAATTTTTGCATTATGACATCATAATGGAATTTTTGCATTATGACATCATAATGGAATGTTGCATTATGACATCATAATGGAATGTTGCATTATGACATCATAATGGCATTTTGCATTATGACATCATAATGGAATTTTTGCATTATGACATCACAATGGAATTTTTGCATTATGACATCATAATGGAATTTTTGCATTATGACATTATAATGGAATGTTGCATTATGACATCATAATGGAATTTTGCATTATGACATCATAATGGAATGTTACATTATGACATCATAATGGAATTTTTACATTATGACATCATAATGGAATGTTGCATTATGACATCATAATGGAATGTTGCATTATGACATCATAATGGAATTTTGCATTATGACATCATAATGGAATTTTGCATTATGACATCATAATGGGATGTTACATTATGACATCATAATGGAATTTTGCATTATGACATAATGGAATTTTTACATTATGACATCATAATGGAATGTTGCATTATGACATCATACTGGAATGTTACATTATGACATCATAATGGAATGTTGCATTATGACATCATAATGGAATGTTGCATTATGACATCATAATGGAATGTTGCATTATGACATCATAATGGAATTTTGCATTATGACATCATAATGGAATTTTGCATTATGACATCATAATGGGATGTTACATTATGACATCATAATGGAATTTTGCATTATGACATAATGGAATTTTTACATTATGACATCATAATGGAATGTTGCATTATGACATCATACTGGAATGTTACATTATGACATCATAATGGAATGTTGCATTATGACATCATAATGGAATGTTGCATTATGACATCATAATGGAATGTTGCATTATGACATCATAATGCAATTTTGCATCATGACATCATACTGGAATGTTACATTATGACATCATAATGGAATGTTGCATTATGACATCATAATGGAATGTTGCATTATGACATCATAATGGAATGTTGCATTATGACAACATAATGGAATGTTGCATTATGACATCATAATGCAATTTTGCATTATGACATCATAATGGAATGTTGCATTATGACATCATAATGGAATTTTGCATTATGACATCATAATGGAATGTTGCATTATGACATTATAATGGAATGTTGCATTATGACATCATAATGGAATGTTACATTATGACATCATAATGGAATTTTTACATTATGACATCATAATGGAATGTTGCATTATGACATCATAATGGAATGTTGCATTATGACATCATAATGGAATTTTGCATTATGACATCATAATGGAATTTTTACATTATGACATCATAATGGAATTTTTGCATTATGACATCATAATGGAATGTTGCATTATGACATCATAATGGAATGTTGCATTATGACATCATAATGGAATGTTGCATTATGACATCATAATGGAATGTTGCATTATGACATCATAATGGAATGTTGCATTATGACATTATGGAATTTTGCATTATGACATCATAATGGAATTTTTGCATTATGACATCATAATGGAATTTTGCATTATGACATCATAATGGAATTTTTACATTACGACATCATAATGGAATGTTGCATTTTGACATCATAATGGAATTTTGCATTATGACATCATAATGGAATTTTGCATTATGACATCATAATGGCATTTTGCATTATGACATCATAATGGAATTTTTGCATTATGACATCATAATGGAATTTTTGCATTATGACATCATAATGGAATGTTGCATTATGACATCATAATGGAATGTTGCATTATGACATCATAATGGCATTTTGCATTATGACATCATAATGGAATTTTTGCATTATGACATCATAATGGAATTTTTGCATTATGACATCATAATGGAATTTTTGCATTATGACATTATAATGGAATGTTACATTATGACATCATAATGGAATGTTGCATTATGACATCATAATGGCATTTTGCATTATGACATCATAATGGAATTTTGCATTATGACATCATAATGGAATGTTGCATTATGACATCATAATGGAATTTTGCATTATGACATCATAATGGAATGTTACATTATGACATCATAATGGAATGTTGCATTATGACATCATAATGGAATGTTGCATTATGACATCATAATGGAATTTTGCATTATGACATCATAATGGAATGTTACATTATGACATCATAATGGAATGTTGCATTATGACATTATGGCATTTTGCATTATGACATCATAATGGAATTTTTGCATTATGACATCATAATGGAATTTTTGCATTATGACATCATAATGGAATTTTGCATTATGACATCATACTGGGATGTTACATTATGACATCATAATGGAATTTTTGCATTATGACATCATAATGGAATTTTGCATTATGACATCATAATGGAATTTTGCATCATGACATCATACTGGAATGTTACATTATGACATCATAATGGAATGTTGCATTATGACATCATAATGGAATGTTACATTATGACATCATAATGGAATGTTGCATTATGACATCATAATGGAATGTTGCATTATGACATCATAATGGAATTTTGCATTATGACATCATAATGGAATGTTACATTATGACATCATAATGGAATGTTGCATTATGACATCATAATGGAATGTGACATTATGACATCATAATGGAATGTTGCATTATGACATCATAATGGAATGTTACATTATGACATCATAATGGAATGTTGCATTATGACATCATAATGGCATTTTGCATTATGACATCATAATGGAATTTTTGCATTATGACATCATAATGGAATTTTGCATTATGACATCATAATGGAATGTTGCATTATGACATCATAATGGAATGTTGCATTATGACATCATAATGGAATTTTGCATTATGACATCATAATGGAATTTTGCATTATGACATCATAATGGAATTTTTGCATTATGACATCACAATGGAATTTTTGCATTATGACATCATAATGGAATTTTTGCATTATGACATTATAATGGAATGTTGCATTATGACATCATAATGGAATTTTGCATTATGACATCATAATGGAATTTTGCATTATGACATCATAATGGCATTTTGCATTATGACATCATAATGGAATTTTTGCATTATGACATCATAATGGAATTTTTGCATTATGACATCATAATGGAATGTTGCATTATGACATCATAATGGAATGTTGCATTATGACATCATAATGGCATTTTGCATTATGACATCATAATGGAATTTTTGCATTATGACATCACAATGGAATTTTTGCATTATGACATCATAATGGAATTTTTGCATTATGACATTATAATGGAATGTTGCATTATGACATCATAATGGAATTTTGCATTATGACATCATAATGGAATGTTACATTATGACATCATAATGGAATTTTTACATTATGACATCATAATGGAATGTTGCATTATGACATCATAATGGAATGTTGCATTATGACATCATAATGGAATTTTGCATTATGACATCATAATGGAATTTTGCATTATGACATCATAATGGGATGTTACATTATGACATCATAATGGAATTTTGCATTATGACATAATGGAATTTTTACATTATGACATCATAATGGAATGTTGCATTATGACATCATACTGGAATGTTACATTATGACATCATAATGGAATGTTGCATTATGACATCATAATGGAATGTTGCATTATGACATCATAATGGAATGTTGCATTATGACATCATAATGGAATTTTGCATTATGACATCATAATGGAATTTTGCATTATGACATCATAATGGGATGTTACATTATGACATCATAATGGAATTTTGCATTATGACATAATGGAATTTTTACATTATGACATCATAATGGAATGTTGCATTATGACATCATACTGGAATGTTACATTATGACATCATAATGGAATGTTGCATTATGACATCATAATGGAATGTTGCATTATGACATCATAATGGAATGTTGCATTATGACATCATAATGCAATTTTGCATCATGACATCATACTGGAATGTTACATTATGACATCATAATGGAATGTTGCATTATGACATCATAATGGAATGTTGCATTATGACATCATAATGGAATGTTGCATTATGACAACATAATGGAATGTTGCATTATGACATCATAATGCAATTTTGCATTATGACATCATAATGGAATGTTGCATTATGACATCATAATGGAATTTTGCATTATGACATCATAATGGAATGTTGCATTATGACATTATAATGGAATGTTGCATTATGACATCATAATGGAATGTTACATTATGACATCATAATGGAATTTTTACATTATGACATCATAATGGAATGTTGCATTATGACATCATAATGGAATGTTGCATTATGACATCATAATGGAATTTTGCATTATGACATCATAATGGAATTTTTACATTATGACATCATAATGGAATTTTTGCATTATGACATCATAATGGAATGTTGCATTATGACATCATAATGGAATGTTGCATTATGACATCATAATGGAATGTTGCATTATGACATCATAATGGAATGTTGCATTATGACATCATAATGGAATGTTGCATTATGACATTATGGAATTTTGCATTATGACATCATAATGGAATTTTTGCATTATGACATCATAATGGAATTTTGCATTATGACATCATAATGGAATTTTTACATTACGACATCATAATGGAATGTTGCATTTTGACATCATAATGGAATTTTGCATTATGACATCATAATGGAATTTTGCATTATGACATCATAATGGCATTTTGCATTATGACATCATAATGGAATTTTTGCATTATGACATCATAATGGAATTTTTGCATTATGACATCATAATGGAATGTTGCATTATGACATCATAATGGAATGTTGCATTATGACATCATAATGGCATTTTGCATTATGACATCATAATGGAATTTTTGCATTATGACATCATAATGGAATTTTTGCATTATGACATCATAATGGAATTTTTGCATTATGACATTATAATGGAATGTTACATTATGACATCATAATGGAATGTTGCATTATGACATCATAATGGCATTTTGCATTATGACATCATAATGGAATTTTGCATTATGACATCATAATGGAATGTTGCATTATGACATCATAATGGAATTTTGCATTATGACATCATAATGGAATGTTACATTATGACATCATAATGGAATGTTGCATTATGACATCATAATGGAATGTTGCATTATGACATCATAATGGAATTTTGCATTATGACATCATAATGGAATGTTACATTATGACATCATAATGGAATGTTGCATTATGACATTATGGCATTTTGCATTATGACATCATAATGGAATTTTTGCATTATGACATCATAATGGAATTTTTGCATTATGACATCATAATGGAATTTTGCATTATGACATCATACTGGGATGTTACATTATGACATCATAATGGAATTTTTGCATTATGACATCATAATGGAATTTTGCATTATGACATCATAATGGAATTTTGCATCATGACATCATACTGGAATGTTACATTATGACATCATAATGGAATGTTGCATTATGACATCATAATGGAATGTTACATTATGACATCATAATGGAATGTTGCATTATGACATCATAATGGAATGTTGCATTATGACATCATAATGGAATTTTGCATTATGACATCATAATGGAATGTTACATTATGACATCATAATGGAATGTTGCATTATGACATCATAATGGAATGTGACATTATGACATCATAATGGAATGTTGCATTATGACATCATAATGGAATGTTACATTATGACATCATAATGGAATGTTGCATTATGACATCATAATGGCATTTTGCATTATGACATCATAATGGAATTTTTGCATTATGACATCATAATGGAATTTTGCATTATGACATCATAATGGAATGTTGCATTATGACATCATAATGGAATGTTGCATTATGACATCATAATGGAATTTTGCATTATGACATCATAATGGAATTTTGCATTATGACATCATAATGGAATTTTTGCATTATGACATCATAATGGAATGTTGCATTATGACATCATAATGGAATGTTGCATTATGACATCATAATGGAATGTTGCATTATGACATCATAATGGAATGTTGCATTATGACATTATGGAATTTTGCATTATGACATCATAATGGAATTTTTGCATTATGACATCATAATGGAATTTTGCATTATGACATCATAATGGAATTTTTACATTATGACATCATAATGGAATGTTGCATTATGACATCATAATGGAATGTTGCATTAAGACATCATAATGGAATTTTGCATTATGACATCATAATGGCATTTTGCATTATGACATCATAATGGAATTTTTGCATTATGACATCATAATGGAATTTTTGCATTATGACATCATAATGGAATGTTGCATTATGACATCATAATGGAATGTTGCATTATGACATCATAATGGCATTTTGCATTATGACATCATAATGGAATTTTTGCATTATGACATCATAATGGAATTTTTGCATTATGACATCATAATGGAATTTTTGCATTATGACATCATAATGGAATGTTACATTATGACATCATAATGGAATGTTGCATTATGACATCATAATGGCATTTTGCATTATGACATCATAATGGAATTTTTGCATTATGACATCATAATGGAATTTTTGCATTATGACATCATAATGGAATTTTGCATTATGACATCATAATGGAATGTTACATTATGACATCATAATGGAATTTTTGCATTATGACATCATAATGGAATTTTGCATTATGACGTCATACTGGAATGTTACATTATGACATCATAATGGAATTTTGCATTATGACATCATAATGGAATTTTTGCATTATGACATCATAATGGAATTTTGCATTATGACATCATAATGGAATTTTTACATTATGACATCATAATGGAATGTTGCATTATGACATCATAATGGAATGTTGCATTATGACATCATAATGGAATGTTGCATTATGACATCATAATGGAATGTTGCATTATGACATCATAATGGAATTTTGCATTATGACATCATAATGGAATTTTGCATTATGACATCATAATGGAATTTTGCATTATGACATCATAATAGAATTTTGCATTATGACATCATAATGGAATGTTGCATTATGACATCATAATGGAATGTTGCATTATGACATCATAATGGAATGTTGCATTATGACATCATAATGGAATGTTGCATTATGACATTATGGAATGTTGCATTATGACATCATAATGGCATTTTGCATTATGACATCATAATGGAATTTTGCATTATGACATCATAATGGAATTTTTACATTATGACATCATAATGGAATGTTGCATTATGACATCATAATGGAATGTTGCATTATGACATCATAATGGAATTTTGCATTATGATATCATAATGGCATTTTGCATTATGACATCATAATGGAATTTTTGCATTATGACATCATAATGGAATTTTTGCATTATGACATCATAATGGAATGTTGCATTATGACATCATAATGGAATGTTGCATTATGACATCATAATGGAATTTTGCATTATGACATCATAATGGCATTTTGCATTATGACATCATAATGGAATTTTTGCATTATGACATCATAATGGAATTTTTGCATTATGACATCATAATGGAATGTTGCATTATGACATCATAATGGAATGTTGCATTATGACATCATAATGGAATGTTACATTATGACATCATAATGGAATGTTGCATTATGACATCATAATGGCATTTTGCATTATGACATCATAATGGAATTTTGCATTATGACATCATAATGGAATTTTTACATTATGACATCATAATGGAATGTTGCATTATGACATCATAATGGAATTTTGCATTATGACATCATAATGGCATTTTGCATTATGACATCATAATGGAATTTTTGCATTATGACATCATAATGGAATTTTTGCATTATGACATCATAATGGAATGTTACATTATGACATCATAATGGAATGTTGCATTATGACATCATAATGGCATTTTGCATTATGACATCATAATGGAATTTTTGCATTATGACATCATAATGGAATTTTTGCATTATGACATCATAATGGAATTTTGCATTATGACATCATAATGGAATGTTACATTATGACATCATAATGGAATTTTTGCATTATGCCATCATAATGGAATTTTGCATTATGACGTCATACTGGAATGTTACATTATGACATCATAATGGAATTTTGCATTATGACATCATAATGGAATGTTGCATTATGACATCATAATGGAATTTTGCATTATGACATCATAATGGAATTTTTGCATTATGACATCATAATGGAATTTTTGCATTATGACATCATAATGGAATTTTTGCATTATGACATCATAATGGAATGTTACATTATGACATCATAATGGAATGTTGCATTATGACATCATAATGGCATTTTGCATTATGACATCATAATGGAATTTTTGCATTATGACATCATAATGGAATTTTTGCATTATGACATCATAATGGAATTTTGCATTATGACATCATAATGGAATGTTACATTATGACATCATAATGGAATTTTTGCATTATGACATCATAATGGAATTTTGCATTATGACGTCATACTGGAATGTTACATTATGACATCATAATGGAATTTTGCAATATGACATCATAATGGAATGCTGCATTATCACATCATAATGGAATGTTGCATTATGACATCATAATGGAATTTTGCATTATGACATCATAATGGAATTTTTGCATTATGACATCATAATGGAATTTTGCATTATGACATCATAATGGAATTTTTACATTATGACATCATAATGGAATGTTGCATTATGACATCATAATGGAATTTTGCATTATGACATCATAATGCAATTTTTGCATTATGACATCATAATGGAATTTTGCATCATGACATCATACTGGAATGTTACATTGTGACATCATAATGGAATGTTGCATTATGACATCATAATGGAATGTTGCATTATGACATCATAATGGAATGTTGCATTATGACATCATAATGGAATGTTGCATTATGACATCATAATGCAATTTTGCATTATGACATCATAATGGAATGTTGCATTATGACATCATAATGGAATTTTGCATTATGACATCATAATTAAATTTTTGCATTATGACATCATAATGGAATTTTGCATTATGACATCATACTGGAATGTTACATTATGACATCATAATGGAATTTTGCATTATGACATCATACTGGAATATTACATTATGACATCATAATGGAATTTTTGCATTATGACATCATAATGGAATTTTGCATTATGACATCATACTGGAATGTTACATTATGACATCATAATGAAATTTTGCATTATGACATCATAATGGAATTTTGCATTATGACATCATAATGGAATGCTGCATTATGACATCATAATGGAATGTTGCATTATGACATCATAATGGAATTTTTGCATTATGACATCATAATGGAATTTTTGCATTATGACATCATAATGGAATTTTGCATTATGACATCATAATGGAATTTTTACATTATGACATCATAATGGAATGTTACATTATGACATCATAATGGAATGTTGCATTATGACATCATAATGGCATTTTGCATTATGACATCATAATGGAATTTTTGCATTATGACATCATAATGGAATTTTTGCATTATGACATCATAATGGAATTTTGCATTATGACATCATAATGGAATTTTTACATTATGACATCATAATGGAATGTTGCATTATGACATCATAATGGAATGTTGCATTAAGACATCATAATGGAATTTTGCATTATGACATCATAATGGCATTTTGCATTATGACATCATAATGGAATTTTTGCATTATGACATCATAATGGAATTTTTGCATTATGACATCATAATGGAATGTTGCATTATGACATCATAATGGAATGTTGCATTATGACATCATAATGGCATTTTGCATTATGACATCATAATGGAATTTTTGCATTATGACATCATAATGGAATTTTTGCATTATGACATCATAATGGAATTTTTGCATTATGACATCATAATGGAATTTTGCATTATGACATCATAATGGAATTTTTACATTATGACATCATAATGGAATGTTACATTATGACATCATAATGGAATGTTGCATTATGACATCATAATGGCATTTTGCATTATGACATCATAATGGAATTTTTGCATTATGACATCATAATGGAATTTTTGCATTATGACATCATAATGGAATTTTGCATTATGACATCATAATGGAATGTTACATTATGACATCATAATGGAATTTTTGCATTATGACATCATAATGGAATTTTGCATTATGACGTCATACTGGAATGTTACATTATGACATCATAATGGAATTTTGCATTATGACATCATAATGGAATTTTTGCATTATGACATCATAATGGAATTTTGCATTATGACATCATAATGGAATTTTTACATTATGACATCATAATGGAATGTTGCATTATGACATCATAATGGAATGTTGCATTATGACATCATAATGGAATGTTGCATTATGACATCATAATGGAATGTTGCATTATGACATCATAATGGAATTTTGCATTATGACATCATAATGGAATTTTGCATTATGACATCATAATGGAATTTTGCATTATGACATCATAATGGAATTTTGCATTATGACATCATAATGGAATGTTGCATTATGACATCATAATGGAATGTTGCATTATGACATCATAATGGAATGTTGCATTATGACATCATAATGGAATGTTGCATTATGACATTATGGAATGTTGCATTATGACATCATAATGGCATTTTGCATTATGACATCATAATGGAATTTTGCATTATGACATCATAATGGAATTTTTACATTATGACATCATAATGGAATGTTGCATTATGACATCATAATGGAATGTTGCATTATGACATCATAATGGAATTTTGCATTATGATATCATAATGGCATTTTGCATTATGACATCATAATGGAATTTTTGCATTATGACATCATAATGGAATTTTTGCATTATGACATCATAATGGAATGTTGCATTATGACATCATAATGGAATGTTGCATTATGACATCATAATGGAATTTTGCATTATGACATCATAATGGAATTTTTGCATTATGACATCATAATGGAATTT
This sequence comes from Eleutherodactylus coqui, assembly GCF_035609145.1. NCBI lineage: Eukaryota > Metazoa > Chordata > Amphibia > Anura > Eleutherodactylidae > Eleutherodactylus > Eleutherodactylus coqui. The sequence continues at coordinate 208,818 of NW_027102533.1, read as the reverse complement.
TTGCATTATGACATCATAATGGAATGTTGCATTATGACATCATAATGGAATGTTGCATTATGACATCATAATGGAATGTTACATTATGACATCATAATGGAATGTTGCATTATGACATCATAATGGCATTTTGCATTATGACATCATAATGGAATTTTGCATTATGACATCATAATGGAATTTTTACATTATGACATCATAATGGAATGTTGCATTATGACATCATAATGGAATTTTGCATTATGACATCATAATGGCATTTTGCATTATGACATCATAATGGAATTTTTGCATTATGACATCATAATGGAATTTTTGCATTATGACATCATAATGGAATGTTGCATTATGACATCATAATGGAATGTTGCATTATGACATCATAATGGAATGTTACATTATGACATCATAATGGAATGTTGCATTATGACATCATAATGGCATTTTGCATTATGACATCATAATGGAATTTTTGCATTATGACATCATAATGGAATTTTTGCATTATGACATCATAATGGAATTTTGCATTATGACATCATAATGGAATGTTACATTATGACATCATAATGGAATTTTTGCATTATGACATCATAATGGAATTTTGCATTATGACGTCATACTGGAATGTTACATTATGACATCATAATGGAATTTTGCAATATGACATCATAATGGAATGCTGCATTATCACATCATAATGGAATGTTGCATTATGACATCATAATGGAATTTTGCATTATGACATCATAATGGAATTTTTGCATTATGACATCATAATGGAATTTTGCATTATGACATCATAATGGAATTTTTACATTATGACATCATAATGGAATGTTGCATTATGACATCATAATGCAATTTTTGCATTATGACATCATAATGGAATTTTGCATCATGACATCATACTGGAATGTTACATTGTGACATCATAATGGAATGTTGCATTATGACATCATAATGGAATGTTGCATTATGACATCATAATGGAATGTTGCATTATGACATCATAATGGAATGTTGCATTATGACATCATAATGCAATTTTGCATTATGACATCATAATGGAATGTTGCATTATGACATCATAATGGAATTTTGCATTATGACATCATAATTAAATTTTTGCATTATGACATCATAATGGAATTTTGCATTATGACATCATACTGGAATGTTACATTATGACATCATAATGGAATTTTGCATTATGACATCATACTGGAATGTTACATTATGACATCATAATGGAATTTTTGCATTATGACATCATAATGGAATTTTGCATTATGACATCATACTGGAATGTTACATTATGACATCATAATGAAATTTTGCATTATGACATCATAATGGAATTTTGCATTATGACATCATAATGGAATGCTGCATTATGACATCATAATGGAATGTTGCATTATGACATCATAATGGAATTTTTGCATTATGACATCATAATGGAATTTTTGCATTATGACATCATAATGGAATTTTGCATTATGACATCATAATGGAATTTTTACATTATGACATCATAATGGAATGTTACATTATGACATCATAATGGAATGTTGCATTATGACATCATAATGGCATTTTGCATTATGACATCATAATGGAATTTTTGCATTATGACATCATAATGGAATTTTTGCATTATGACATCATAATGGAATTTTGCATTATGACATCATAATGGAATTTTGCATTATGACGTCATACTGGAATGTTACATTATGACATCATAATGGAATTTTGCATTATGACATCATAATGGAATTTTTGCATTATGACATCATAATGGAATTTTGCATTATGACATCATAATGGAATTTTTACATTATGACATCATAATGGAATGTTGCATTATGACATCATAATGGAATGTTGCATTATGACATCATAATGGAATGTTGCATTATGACATCATAATGGCATTTTGCATTATGACATCATAATGGAATTTTGCATTATGACATCATAATGGAATTTTGCATTATGACATCATAATGGAATTTTGCATTATGACATCATAATGGAATGTTGCATTATGACATCATAATGGAATGTTGCATTATGACATCATAATGGAATGTTGCATTATGACATCATAATGGAATGTTGCATTATGACATTATGGAATGTTGCATTATGACATCATAATGGCATTTTGCATTATGACATCATAATGGAATTTTGCATTATGACATCATAATGGAATTTTTACATTATGACATCATAATGGAATGTTGCATTATGACATCATAATGGAATGTTGCATTATGACATCATAATGGAATTTTGCATTATGACATCATAATGGCATTTTGCATTATGACATCATAATGGAATTTTTGCATTATGACATCATAATGGAATTTTTGCATTATGACATCATAATGGAATGTTGCATTATGACATCATAATGGAATGTTGCATTATGACATCATAATGGAATTTTGCATTATGACATCATAATGGCATTTTGCATTATGACATCATAATGGAATTTTTGCATTATGACATCATAATGGAATTTTTGCATTATGACATCATAATGGAATGTTGCATTATGACATCATAATGGAATGTTGCATTATGACATCATAATGGAATGTTACATTATGACATCATAATGGAATGTTGCATTATGACATCATAATGGCATTTTGCATTATGACATCATAATGGAATTTTGCATTATGACATCATAATGGAATTTTTACATTATGACATCATAATGGAATGTTGCATTATGACATCATAATGGAATTTTGCATTATGACATCATAATGGCATTTTGCATTATGACATCATAATGGAATTTTTGCATTATGACATCATAATGGAATTTTTGCATTATGACATCATAATGGAATGTTGCATTATGACATCATAATGGAATGTTGCATTATGACATCATAATGGAATGTTACATTATGACATCATAATGGAATGTTGCATTATGACATCATAATGGCATTTTGCATTATGACATCATAATGGAATTTTTGCATTATGACATCATAATGGAATTTTTGCATTATGACATCATAATGAAATTTTGCATTATGACATCATAATGGAATGTTACATTATGACATCATAATGGAATTTTTGCATTATGCCATCATAATGGAATTTTGCATTATGACGTCATACTGGAATGTTACATTATGACATCATAATGGAATTTTGCATTATGACATCATAATGGAATGTTGCATTATGACATCATAATGGAATTTTGCATTATGACATCATAATGGAATTTTTGCATTATGACATCATAATGGAATTTTTGCATTATGACATCATAATGGAATTTTTGCATTATGACATCATAATGGAATGTTACATTATGACATCATAATGGAATGTTGCATTATGACATCATAATGGCATTTTGCATTATGACATCATAATGGAATTTTTGCATTATGACATCATAATGGAATTTTTGCATTATGACATCATAATGGAATTTTGCATTATGACATCATAATGGAATGTTACATTATGACATCATAATGGAATTTTTGCATTATGACATCATAATGGAATTTTGCATTATGACGTCATACTGGAATGTTACATTATGACATCATAATGGAATTTTGCAATATGACATCATAATGGAATGCTGCATTATCACATCATAATGGAATGTTGCATTATGACATCATAATGTAATTTTGCATTATGACATCATAATGGAATTTTTGCATTATGACATCATAATGGAATTTTGCATTATGACATCATAATGGAATTTTTACATTATGACATCATAATGGAATGTTGCATTATGACATCATAATGGAATTTTGCATTATGACATCATAATGCAATTTTTGCATTATGACATCATAATGGAATTTTGCATCATGACATCATACTGGAATGTTACATTGTGACATCATAATGGAATGTTGCATTATGACATCATAATGGAATGTTGCATTATGACATCATAATGGAATGTTGCATTATGACATCATAATGGAATGTTGCATTATGACATCATAATGCAATTTTGCATTATGACATCATAATGGAATGTTGCATTATGACATCATAATGGAATTTTGCATTATGACATCATAATTAAATTTTTGCATTATGACATCATAATGGAATTTTGCATTATGACATCATACTGGAATGTTACATTATGACATCATAATGGAATTTTGCATTATGACATCATACTGGAATGTTACATTATGACATCATAATGGAATTTTTGCATTATGACATCATAATGGAATTTTGCATTATGACATCATACTGGAATGTTACATTATGACATCATAATGAAATTTTGCATTATGACATCATAATGGAATTTTGCATTATGACATCATAATGGAATGCTGCATTATGACATCATAATGGAATGTTGCATTATGACATCATAATGGAATTTTTGCATTATGACATCATAATGGAATTTTTGCATTATGACATCATAATGGAATTTTGCATTATGACATCATAATGGAATTTTTACATTATGACATCATAATGGAATGTTACATTATGACATCATAATGGAATGTTGCATTATGACATCATAATGGCATTTTGCATTATGACATCATAATGGAATTTTTGCATTATGACATCATAATGGAATTTTTGCATTATGACATCATAATGGAATTTTGCATTATGACATCATAATGGAATTTTGCATTATGACGTCATACTGGAATGTTACATTATGACATCATAATGGAATTTTGCATTATGACATCATAATGGAATTTTTGCATTATGACATCATAATGGAATTTTGCATTATGACATCATAATGGAATTTTTACATTATGACATCATAATGGAATGTTGCATTATGACATCATAATGGAATGTTGCATTATGACATCATAATGGAATGTTGCATTATGACATCATAATGGAATGTTGCATTATGACATCATAATGGAATTTTGCATTATGACATCATAATGGAATTTTGCATTATGACATCATAATGGAATTTTGCATTATGACATCATAATGGAATGTTGCATTATGACATCATAATGGAATGTTGCATTATGACATCATAATGGAATGTTGCATTATGACATCATAATGGAATGTTGCATTATGACATTATGGAATGTTGCATTATGACATCATAATGGCATTTTGCATTATGACATCATAATGGAATTTTGCATTATGACATCATAATGGAATTTTTACATTATGACATCATAATGGAATGTTGCATTATGACATCATAATGGAATGTTGCATTATGACATCATAATGGAATTTTGCATTATGACATCATAATGGCATTTTGCATTATGACATCATAATGGAATTTTTGCATTATGACATCATAATGGAATTTTTGCATTATGACATCATAATGGAATGTTGCATTATGACATCATAATGGAATGTTGCATTATGACATCATAATGGAATTTTGCATTATGACATCATAATGGCATTTTGCATTATGACATCATAATGGAATTTTTGCATTATGACATCATAATGGAATTTTTGCATTATGACATCATAATGGAATGTTGCATTATGACATCATAATGGAATGTTGCATTATGACATCATAATGGAATGTTACATTATGACATCATAATGGAATGTTGCATTATGACATCATAATGGCATTTTGCATTATGACATCATAATGGCATTTTGCATTATGACATCATAATGGAATTTTGCATTATGACATCATAATGGAATTTTTACATTATGACATCATAATGGAATGTTGCATTATGCCATCATAATGGAATGTTGCATTATGACATCATAATGGAATTTTGCATTATGACATCATAATGGAATTTTGCATTATGACATCATAATGGAATTTTGCATTATGACATCATAATGGAATGTTGCATTATGACATCATAATGGAATGTTGCATTATGACATCATAATGGAATGTTGCATTATGACATCATAATGGAATGTTGCATTATGACATTATGGAATGTTGCATTATGACATCATAATGGCATTTTGCATTATGACATCATAATGGAATTTTTGCATTATGACATCATAATGGAATTTTTGCATTATGACATCATAATGGAATTTTGCATTATGACATCATAATGGAATGTTACATTATGACATCATAATGGAATTTTTGCATTATGACATCATAATGGAATTTTTGCATTATGACTAGAGATGAGCGAACGTGTCCGTAACGGACACATCCGCACCCGGACACCGGCTTTAGCGAACACTGGAGTGTTCGCGCGTAAGTGTCCGGGTGCCGCCGGGGGGCGGGGAGATGCGCGGCGGCGCGGGCGGCAGTAGCGGGGAACAGGGGGGAGCCCTCTCTCTCTCCCTCTCCCCCCCGCTCCCCGCCGCACCCCCCAGCGCTGCCACGGCGGCCCCCGAACTTTTTCGCCCGAACACCGAGGTGTTCGCAAAGTTCGGTGTTCGGGCGAAAAAGGGGCGGGGCCGAACGTGTTCGCTCATCTCTAATTATGACATCATAATGGAATGTTACATTATGACATCATAATGGAATGTTGCATTATGACATCATAATGGCATTTTGCATTATGACATCATAATGGAATTTTTGCATTATGACATCATAATGGAATTTTTGCATTATGACATCATAATGGAATTTTGCATTATGACATCATAATGGAATGTTACATTATGACATCATAATGGAATTTTTGCATTATGACATCATAATGGAATTTTGCATTATGACGTCATACTGGAATGTTACATTATGACATCATAATGGAATTTTGCAATATGACATCATAATGGAATGCTGCATTATCACATCATAATGGAATGTTGCATTATGACATCATAATGGAATTTTGCATTATGACATCATAATGGAATTTTTGCATTATGACATCATAATGGAATTTTGCATTATGACATCATAATGGAATTTTTACATTATGACATCATAATGGAATGTTGCATTATGACATCATAATGGAATTTTGCATTATGACATCATAATGCAATTTTTGCATTATGACATCATAATGGAATTTTGCATCATGACATCATACTGGAATGTTACATTGTGACATCATAATGGAATGTTGCATTATGACATCATAATGGAATGTTGCATTATGACATCATAATGGAATGTTGCATTATGACATCATAATGGAATGTTGCATTATGACATCATAATGCAATTTTGCATTATGACATCATAATGGAATGTTGCATTATGACATCATAATGGAATTTTGCATTATGACATCATAATTAAATTTTTGCATTATGACATCATAATGGAATTTTGCATTATGACATCATACTGGAATGTTACATTATGACATCATAATGGAATTTTGCATTATGACATCATACTGGAATGTTACATTATGACATCATAATGGAATTTTTGCATTATGACATCATAATGGAATTTTGCATTATGACATCATACTGGAATGTTACATTATGACATCATAATGAAATTTTGCATTATGACATCATAATGGAATTTTGCATTATGACATCATAATGGAATGCTGCATTATGACATCATAATGGAATGTTGCATTATGACATCATAATGGAATTTTTGCATTATGACATCATAATGGAATTTTGCATTATGACATCATAATGGAATTTTTACATTATGACATCATAATGGAATGTTGCATTATGACATCATAATGGAATTTTGCATTATGGCATCATAATGCAATTTTTGCATTATGACATCATAATGGAATTTTGCATTATGACATCATACTGGAATGTTACATTATGACATCATAATGGAATTTTGCATTATGACATCATAATGGAATGTTGCATTATGACATCATAATGGAATGCTGCATTATGACATCATAATGGAATGTTGCATTATGACATCATAATGGAATTTTTGCATTATGACATCATAATGGAATTTTGCATTATGACATCATAATGGAATTTTTACATTATGACATCATAATGGAATGTTGCATTATGACATCATAATGGAATTTTGCATTATGACATCATACTGGAATGTTACATTATGACATCATAATGGAATGTTGCATTATGACATCATAATGGAATGTTGCATTATGACATCATAATGGAATGTTGCATTATGACATCATAATGGAAATTTGCATTATGACATCATAATGGAATGTTGCATTATGACATCATAATGGAATTTTGCATTATGACATCATAATGGAATTTTTGCATTATGACATCATAATGGAATGTTGCATTATGACATCATAATGGAATGTTGCATTATGACATCGTAATGGAATTTTGCATTATGACATCATAATGGAATTTTTGCATTATGACATCATAATGGAATTTTGCATTATGACATCATAATGGAATTTTGCATTATGACATCATAATGGAATTTTGCATTATGACATCATAATGGAATGTTGCATTATGACATCATAATGGAATGTTGCATTATGACATCATAATGGAATGTTGCATTATGACATCATAATGGAATGTTGCATTATGACATTATGGAATTTTGCATTATGACATCATAATGGAATTTTTGCATTATGACATCATAATGGAATTTTGCATTATGACATCATAATGGAATTTTTACATTATGACATCATAATAGAATGTTGCATTATGACATCATAATGGAATGTTGCATTATGACATCATAATGGAATTTTGCATTATGACATCATAATGGCATTTTGCATTATGACATCATAATGGAATTTTTGCATTATGACATCATAATAGAATTTTTGCATTATGACATCATAATGGAATGTTGCATTATGACATCATAATGGAATGTTGCATTATGACATCATAATGGCATTTTGCATTATGACATCATAATGGAATTTTTGCATTATGACATCATAATGGAATTTTTGCATTATGACATCATAATGGAATTTTGCATTATGACATCATAATGGAATGTTACATTATGACATCATAATGGAATTTTTGCATTATGCCATCATAATGGAATTTTGCATTATGACGTCATACTGGAATGTTACATTATGACATCATAATGGAATTTTGCATTATGACATCATAATGGAATTTTGCATTATGACATCATAATGGAATTTTGCATTATGACATCATAATGGAATTTTTGCATTATGACATCATAATGGAATTTTTGCATTATGACATCATAATGGAATTTTTGCATTATGACATCATAATGGAATTTTTGCATTATGACATCATAATGGAATTTTTGCATTATGACATCATAATGGAATGTTACATTATGACATCATACTGGAATGTTGCATTATGACATCATAATGGCATTTTGCATTATGACATCATAATGGAATTTTTGCATTATGACATCATAATGGAATTTTTGCATTATGACATCATAATGGAATTTTGCATTATGACATCATAATGGAATGTTACATTATGACATCATAATGGAATTTTTGCATTATGACATCATAATGGAATTGTGCATTATGACGTCATACTGGAATGTTACATTATGACATCATAATGGAATTTTGCAATATGACATCATAATGGAATGCTGCATTATCACATCATAATGGAATGTTGCATTATGACATCATAATGGAATTTTGCATTATGACATCATAATGGAATTTTTACATTATGACATCATAATGGAATGTTGCATTATGACATCATAATGGAATTTTGCATTATGACATCATAATGCAATTTTTGCATTATGACATCATAATGGAATTTTGCATCATGACATCATACTGGAATGTTACATTGTGACATCATAATGGAATGTTGCATTATGACATCATAATGGAATGTTGCATTATGACATCATAATGGAATGTTGCATTATGACATCATAATGGAATGTTGCATTATGACATCATAATGCAATTTTGCATTATGACATCATAATGGAATGTTGCATTATGACATCATAATGGAATTTTGCATTATGACATCATAATGAAAATTTTGCATTATGACATCATAATGGAATTTTGCATTATGACATCATAATGGAATGTTACATTATGACATCATAATGGAATTTTGCATTATGACATCATACTGGAATGTTACATTATGACATCATAATGGAATTTTTGCATTATGACATCATAATGGAATTTTGCATTATGACATCATACTGGAATGTTACATTATGACATCATAATGGAATTTTGCATTATGACATCATAATGGAATTTTGCATTATGACATCATAATGGAATGCTGCATTATGACATCATAATGGAATGTTGCATTATGACATCATAATGGAATTTTTGCATTATGACATCATAATGGAATTTTGCATTATGACATCATAATGGAATTTTTACATTATGACATCATAATGGAATGTTGCATTATGACATCATAATGGAATTTTGCATTATGACATCATAATGCAATTTTTGCATTATGACATCATAATGGAATTTTGCATTATGACATCATACTGGAATGTTACATTATGACATCATAATGGAATGTTGCATTATGACATCATAATGGAATGTTGCATTATGACATCATAATGGAATTTTTGCATTATGACATCATAATGGAATTTTGCATTATGACATCATAATGGAATTTTTGCATTATGACATCATAATGGAATTTTGCATTATGACATCATAATGGAATTTTGCATTATGACATCATAATGGAATGTTGCATTATGACATCATAATGGAATGTTGCATTATGACATCATAATGGAATGTTGCATTATGACATTATGGAATTTTGCATTATGACATCATAATGGAATTTTTGCATTATGACATCATAATGGAATTTTGCATTATGACATCATAATGGAATTTTTACATTATGACATCATAATGGAATGTTGCATTATGACATCATAATGGAATGTTGCATTATGACATCATAATGGAATTTTGCATTATGACATCATAATGGCATTTTGCATTATGACATCATAATGGAATTTTTGCATTATGACATCATAATGGAATTTTTGCATTATGACATCATAATGGAATTTTTGCATTATGACATCATAATGGAATGTTACATTATGACATCATAATGGAATGTTGCATTATGACATCATAATGGCATTTTGCATTATGACATCATAATGGAATTTTTGCATTATGACATCATAATGGAATTTTTGCATTATGACATCATAATGGAATTTTGCATTATGACATCATAATGGAATGTTACATTATGACATCATAATGGAATTTTTGCATTATGCCATCATAATGGAATTTTGCATTATGACGTCATACTGGAATGTTACATTATGACATCATAATGGAATTTTGCATTATGACATCATAATGGAAATTTGCATTATGACATCATAATGGAATTTTTGCATTATGACATCATAATGGAATTTTTCCATTATGACATCATAATGGAATTTTTGCATTATGACATCATAATGGAATTTTTGCATTATGACATCATAATGGAATGTTACATTATGACATCATAATGGAATGTTGCATTATGACATCATAATGGCATTTTGCATTATGACATCATAATGGAATTTTTGCATTATGACATCATAATGGAATTTTTGCATTATGACATCATAATGGAATTTTGCATTATGACGTCATACTGGAATGTTACATTATGACATCATAATGGAATTTTGCAATATGACATCATAATGGAATGCTGCATTATCACATCATAATGGAATGTTGCATTATGACATCATAATGGAATTTTGCATTATGACATCATAATGGAATTTTTACATTATGACATCATAATGGAATGTTGCATTATGACATCATACTGGAATGTTACATTATGACATCATAATGGAATGTTGCATTATGACATCATAATGGAATGTTGCATTATGACATCATAATGGAATTTTTGCATTATGACATCATAATGGAATTTTGCATTATGACATCATAATGGAATTTTTACATTATGACATCATAATGGAATTTTGCATTATGACATCATAATGGAATTTTGCATTATGACATCATAATGGAATGTTGCATTATGACATCATAATGGAATGTTGCATTATGACATTATGGAATTTTGCATTATGACATCATAATGGAATTTTTGCATTATGACATCATAATGGAATTTTGCATTATGACATCATAATGGAATTTTTACATTATGACATCATAATGGAATGTTGCATTATGACATCATAATGGAATGTTGCATTATGACATCATAATGGAATTTTGCATTATGACATCATAATGGCATTTTGCATTATGACATCATAATGGAATTTTTGCATTATGACATCATAATGGAATTTTTGCATTATGACATCATAATGGAATTTTTGCATTATGACATCATAATGGAATGTTACATTATGACATCATAATGGAATGTTGCATTATGACATCATAATGGCATTTTGCATTATGACATCATAATGGAATTTTTGCATTATGACATCATAATGGAATTTTTGCATTATGACATCATAATGGAATTTTGCATTATGACATCATAATGGAATGTTACATTATGACATCATAATGGAATTTTTGCATTATGCCATCATAATGGAATTTTGCATTATGACGTCATACTGGAATGTAACATTATGACATCATAATGGAATTTTGCATTATGACATCATAATGGAATGTTGCATTATGACATCATAATGGAATTTTGCATTATGACATCATAATGGAATTTTGCATTATGACATCATAATGGAATTTTTGCATTATGACATCATAATGGAATTTTTGCATTATGACATCATAATGGAATTTTTGCATTATGACATCATAATGGAATTTTTGCATTATGACATCATAATGGAATGTTAAATTATGACATCATAATGGAATGTTGCATTATGACATCATAATGGCATTTTGCATTATGACATCATAATGAAATTTTTGCATTATGACATCATAATGGAATTTTTGCATTATGACATCATAATGGAATTTTGCATTATGACATCATAATGGAATGTTACATTATGACATCATAATGGAATTTTTGCATTATGACATCATAATGGAATTTTGCATTATGACGTCATACTGGAATGTTACATTATGACATCATAATGGAATTTTGCAATATGACATCATAATGGAATGCTGCATTATCACATCATAATGGAATGTTGCATTATGACATCATAATGGAATTTTGCATTATGACATCATAATGGAATTTTTACATTATGACATCATAATGGAATGTTGCATTATGACATCATACTGGAATGTTACATTATGACATCATAATGGAATGTTGCATTATGACATCATAATGGAATGTTGCATTATGACATCATAATGGAATTTTTGCATTATGACATCATAATGGAATTTTGCATTATGACATCATAATGGAATTTTTACATTATGACATCATAATGGAATGTTGCATTATGACATCATAATGGAATGTTGCATTATGACATCATAATGGAATGTTGCATTATGACATCATAATGGAATGTTGCATTATGACATCATAATGCAATTTTGCATTATGACATCATAATGGAATGTTACATTATGACATCATAATGGAATTTTGCATTATGACATCATAATGAAATTTTTGCATTATGACATCATAATGGAATTTTGCATTATGACATCATAATGGAATGTTACATTATGACATCATAATAGAATTTGGCATTATGACATCATACTGGAATGTTACATTATGACATCATAATGGAATTTTTGCATTATGACATCATAATGGAATTTTGCATTATGACATCATACTGGAATGTTACATTATGACATCATAATGGAATTTTGCATTATGACATCATAATGGAATTTTGCATTATGACATCATAATGGAATGCTGCATTATGACATCATAATGGAATGTTGCATTATGACATCATAATGGAATTTTTGCATTATGACATCATAATGGAATTTTGCATTATGACATCATAATGGAATTTTTACATTATGACATCATAATGGAATGTTGCATTATGACATCATAATGGAATTTTGCATTATGACATCATAATGCAATTTTTGCATTATGACATCATAATGGAATTTTGCATTATGACATCATACTGGAATGTTACATTATGACATCATAATGGAATGTTGCATTATGACATCATAATGGAATGTTGCATTATGACATCATAATGGAATGTTGCATTATGACATCATAATGGAATGTTGCATTATGACATCATAATGGAATTTTGCATTATGACATCATAATGGAATTTTTGCATTATGACATCATAATGGAATTTTGCATTATGACATCATAATGGAATGTTACATTATGACATCATAATGGAATTTTTACATTATGACATCATAATGGAATTTTTACATTATGACATCATAATGGAATGTTGCATTATGACATCATAATGGAATGTTGCATTATGACATCATAATGGAATTTTGCATTATGACATCATAATGGAATTTTTACATTATGACATCATAATGGAATTTTGCATTATGACATCATAATGGAATGTTACATTATGACATCATAATGGAATTTTGCATTATGACATCATAATGGGATGTTACATTATGCCATCATAATGGAATTTTGCATTATGACATAATGGAATTTTTACATTATGACATCATAATGGAATGTTGCATTATGACATCATAATGGAATGTTGCATTATGACATCATAATGGAATGTTGCATTATGACATCATAATGGAATGTTGCATTATGACATCATAATGCAATTTTGCATTATGACATCATAATGGGATGTTACATTATGCCATCATAATGGAATTTTCCATTATGACATGATGGAATTTTTACATTATGACATCATAATGGAATGTTGCATTATGACATCATAATGGAATGTTGCATTATGACATCATAATGTAAATGTTGCATTATGACATCATAATGGAATGTTGCATTATGACATCATAATGCAATTTTGCATTATGACATCATAATGGAATGTTGCATTATGACATCATAATGGAATTTTGCATTATGACATCATAATGAAATTTTTGCATTATGACATCATAATGGAATTTTGCATTATGACATCATAATGGAATGTTACATTATGACATCATAATGGAATTTTGCATTATGACATCATACTGGAATGTTACATTATGACATCATAATGGAATTTTTGCATTATGACATCATAATGGAATTTTGCATTATGACATCATACTGGAATGTTACATTATGACATCATAATGGAATTTTGCATTATGACATCATAATGGAATTTTGCATTATGACATCATAATGGAATGCTGCATTATGACATCATAATGGAATGTTGCATTATGACATCATAATGGAATTTTTGCATTATGACATCATAATGGAATTTTGCATTATGACATCATAATGGAATTTTTACATTATGACATCATAATGGAATGTTGCATTATGACATCATAATAGAATTTTGCATTATGACATCATAATGCAATTTTTGCATTATGACATCATAATGGAATTTTGCATTATGACATCATACTGGAATGTTACATTATGACATCATAATGGAATGTTGCATTATGACATCATAATGGAATGTTGCATTATGACATCATAATGGAATGTTGCATTATGACATCATAATGCAATTTTGCATTATGACATCATAATGGGATGTTACATTATGCCATCATAATGGAATTTTGCATTATGACATAATGGAATTTTTACATTATGACATCATAATGGAATGTTGCATTATGACATCATAATGGAATGTTGCATTATGACATCATAATGGAATGTTGCATTATGACATCATAATGGAATGTTGCATTATGACATCATAATGCAATTTTGCATTATGACATCATAATGGAATGTTGCATTATGACATCATAATGGAATTTTGCATTATGACATCATAATGAAATTTTTGCATTATGACATCATAATGGAATTTTGCATTATGACATCATAATGGAATGTTACATTATGACATCATAATGGAATTTTGCATTATGACATCATACTGGAATGTTACATTATGACATCATAATGGAATTTTTGCATTATGACATCATAATGGAATTTTGCATTATGACATCATACTGGAATGTTACATTATGACATCATAATGGAATTTTGCATTATGACATCATAATGGAATTTTGCATTATGACATCATAATGGAATGCTGCATTATGACATCATAATGGAATGTTGCATTATGACATCATAATGGAATTTTGCATTATGACATCATAATGCAATTTTTGCATTATGACATCATAATGGAATTTTGCATTATGACATCATACTGGAATGTTACATTATGACATCATAATGGAATGTTGCATTATGACATCATAATGGAATGTTGCATTATGACATCATAATGGAATGTTGCATTATGACATCATAATGGAATGTTGCATTATGACATCATAATGGAATTTTGCATTATGACATCATAATGGAATTTTTGCATTATGACATCATAATGGAATTTTGCACTATGACATCATAATGGAATGTTACATTATGACATCATAATGGAATTTTTACATTATGACATCATAATGGAATTTTTACATTATGACATCATAATGGAATGTTGCATTATGACATCATAATGGAATGTTGCATTATGACATCATAATGGAATTTTGCATTATGACATCATAATGGAATTTTTACATTATGACATCATAATGGAATTTTGCATTATGACATCATAATGGAATGTTACATTATGACATCATAATGGAATTTTGCATTATGACATCATAATGGGATGTTACATTATGCCATCATAATGGAATTTTGCATTATGACATAATGGAATTTTTACATTATGACATCATAATGGAATGTTGCATTATGACATCATAATGGAATGTTGCATTATGACATCATAATGGAATTTTGCATTATGACATCATAATGGAATTTTTACATTATGACATCATAATGGAATGTTGCATTATGACATCATAATGGAATGTTACATTATGACATCATAATGGAATGTTGCATTATGACATCATAATGGCATTTTGCATTATGACATCATAATGGAATTTTTGCATTATGACATCATAATGGAATTTTTGCATTATGACATCATAATGGAATTTTGCATTATGAAATCATAATGGAATGTTACATTATGACATCATAATGGAATTTTTGCATTATGACATCATAATGGAATTTTGCATTATGATGTCACACTGGAATGTTACATTATGACATCATAATGGAATTTTGCATTATGACATCATAATGGAATTTTTGCATTATGACATCATAATGGAATTTTGCATTATGACATCATAATGGAATTTTTACATTATGACATCATAATGGAATGTTGCATTATGACATCATAATGGAATTTTGCATTATGACATCATAATGGAATGTTGCATTATGATATCATAATGGAATGTTGCATTATGACATCATAATGGAATGTTGCATTATGACATCATAATGGAAATTTGCATTATGACATCATAATGGAATGTTGCATTATGACATCATAATGGAATTTTGCATTATGACATCATAATGGAATTTTTGCATTATGACATCATAATGGAATGTTGCATTATGACATCATAATGGAATGTTGCATTATGACATCGTAATGGAATTTTGCATTATGACATCATAATGGAATTTTTGCATTATGACATCATAATGGAATTTTGCATTATGACATCATAATGGAATTTTGCATTATGACATCATAATGGAATTTTGCATTATGACATCATAATGGAATGTTGCATTATGACATCATAATGGAATGTTGCATTATGACATCATAATGGAATGTTGCATTATGACATCATAATGGAATGTTGCATTATGACATTATGGAATTTTGCATTATGACATCATAATGGAATTTTTGCATTATGACATCATAATGGAATTTTGCATTATGACATCATAATGGAATTTTTACATTATGACATCATAATAGAATGTTGCATTATGACATCATAATGGAATGTTGCATTATGACATCATAATGGAATTTTGCATTATGACATCATAATGGCATTTTGCATTATGACATCATAATGGAATTTTTGCATTATGACATCATAATGGAATTTTTGCATTATGACATCATAATGGAATGTTGCATTATGACATCATAATGGAATGTTGCATTATGACATCATAATGGCATTTTGCATTATGACATCATAATGGAATTTTTTCATTATGACATCATAATGGAATTTTTGCATTATGACATCATAATGGAATTTTTGCATTATGACATCATAATGGAATGTTACATTATGACATCATAATGGAATGTTGCATTATGACATCATAATTGCATTTTGCATTATGACATCATAATGGAATTTTTGCATTATGACATCATAATGGAATTTTTGCATTATGACATCATAATGGAATTTTGCATTATGACATCATAATGGAATGTTACATTATGACATCATAATGGAATTTTTGCATTATGCCATCATAATGGAATTTTGCATTATGACGTCATACTGGAATGTTACATTATGACATCATAATGGAATTTTGCATTATGACATCATAATGGAATTTTGCATTATGACATCATAATGGAATTTTGCATTATGACATCATAATGGAATTTTTGCATTATGACATCATAATGGAATTTTTGCATTATGACATCCTAATGGAATTTTTGCATTATGACATCATAATGGAATTTTTGCATTATGACATCATAATGGAATTTTTGCATTATGACATCATAATGGAATGTTACATTATGACATCATAATGGAATGTTGCATTATGACATCATAATGGCATTTTGCATTATGACATCATAATGGAATTTTTGCATTATGACATCATAATGGAATTTTTGCATTATGACATCATAATGGAATTTTGCATTATGACATCATAATGGAATGTTACATTATGACATCATAATGGAATTTTTGCATTATGACATCATAATGGAATTTTGCATTATGGCGTCATACTGGAATGCTGCATTATCACATCATAATGGAATGTTGCATTATGACATCATAATGGAATTTTGCATTATGACATCATAATGGAATTTTTGCATTATGACATCATAATGGAATTTTTGCATTATGACATCATAATGGAATTTTGCATTATGACATCATAATGGAATGTTACATTATGACATCATAATGGAATGTTACATTATGACATCATAATGGAATTTTGCAATATGACATCATAATGGAATGCTGCATTATCACATCATAATGGAATGTTGCATTATGACATCATAATGGAATTTTGCATTATGACATCATAATGGAATTTTTACATTATGACATCATAATGGTATGTTGCATTATGACATCATAATGGAATTTTGCATTATGACATCATAATGCAATTTTTGCATTATGACATCATAATGGAATTTTGCATCATGACATCATACTGGAATGTTACATTGTGACATCATAATGGAATGTTGCATTATGACATCATAATGGAATGTTGCATTATGACATCATAATGGAATGTTGCATTATGACATCATAATGGAATGTTGCATTATGACATCATAATGCAATTTTGCATTATGACATCATAATGGAATGTTGCATTATGACATCATAATGGAATTTTGCATTATGACATCATAATGGAATGTTACATTATGACATCATAATGGAATGTTGCATTATGACATCATAATGGCATTTTGCATTATGACATCATAATGGAATTTTTGCATTATGACATCATAATGGAATTTTTGCATTATGACATCATAATGGAATTTTGCATTATGACATCATAATGGAATGTTACATTATGACATCATAATGGAATTTTTGCATTATGCCATCATAATGGAATTTTGCATTATGACGTCATACTGGAATGTTACATTATGACATCATAATGGAATTTTGCATTATGACATCATAATGGAATTTTGCATTATGACATCATAATGGAATTTTGCATTATGACATCATAATGGAATTTTTGCATTATGACATCATAATGGAATTTTTGCATTATGACATCATAATGGAATTTTTGCATTATGACATCATAATGGAATTTTTGCATTATGACATCATAATGGAATTTTTGCATTATGACATCATAATGGAATGTTACATTATGACATCATAATGGAATGTTGCATTATGACATCATAATGGCATTTTGCATTATGACATCATAATGGAATTTTTGCATTATGACATCATAATGGAATTTTTGCATTATGACATCATAATGGAATTTTGCATTATGACATCATAATGGAATGTTACATTATGACATCATAATGGAATTTTTGCATTATGACATCATAATGGAATTTTGCATTATGACGTCATACTGGAATGTTACATTATGACATCATAATGGAATTTTGCAATATGACATCATAATGGAATGCTGCATTATCACATCATAATGGAATGTTGCATTATGACATCATAATGGAATTTTGCATTATGACATCATAATGGAATTTTTACATTATGACATCATAATGGAATGTTGCATTATGACATCATAATGGAATTTTGCATTATGACATCATAATGCAATTTTTGCATTATGACATCATAATGGAATTTTGCATCATGACATCATACTGGAATGTTACATTGTGACATCATAATGGAATGTTGCATTATGACATCATAATGGAATGTTGCATTATGACATCATAATGGAATGTTGCATTATGACATCATAATGGAATGTTGCATTATGACATCATAATGGAATTTTGCATTATGACATCATAATGAAATTTTTGCATTATGACATCATAATGGAATTTTGCATTATGACATCATAATGGAATGTTACATTATGACATCATAATGGAATTTTGCATTATGACATCATACTGGAATGTTACATTATGACATCATAATGGAATTTTTGCATTATGACATCATAATGGAATTTTGCATTATGACATCATACTGGAATGTTACATTATGACATCATAATGGAATTTTGCATTATGACATCATAATGGAATTTTGCATTATGACATCATAATGGTATGCTGCATTATGACATCATAATGGAATGTTGCATTATGACATCATAATGGAATTTTTGCATTATGACATCATAATGGAATTTTGCATTATGACATCATAATGGAATTTTTACATTATGACATCATAATGGAATGTTGCATTATGACATCATAATGGAATTTTGCATTATGACATCATAATGCAATTTTTGCATTATGACATCATAATGGAATTTTGCATTATGACATCATACTGGAATGTTACATTATGACATCATAATGGAATGTTGCATTATGACATCATAATGGAATGTTGCATTATGACATCATAATGGAATGTTGCATTATGACATCATAATGGAAATTTGCATTATGACATCATAATGGAATGTTGCATTATGACATCATAATGGAATTTTGCATTATGACATCATAATGGAATTTTTGCATTATGACATCATAATGGAATGTTGCATTATGACATCATAATGGAATGTTGCATTATGACATCGTAATGGAATTTTGCATTATGACATCATAATGGAATTTTTGCATTATGACATCATAATGGAATTTTGCATTATGACATCATAATGGAATTTTGCATTATGACATCATAATGGAATTTTGCATTATGACATCATAATGGAATGTTGCATTATGACATCATAATGGAATGTTGCATTATGACATCATAATGGAATGTTGCATTATGACATCATAATGGAATGTTGCATTATGACATCATAATGGAATGTTGCATTATGACATTATGGAATTTTGCATTATGACATCATAATGGAATTTTTGCATTATGACATCATAATGGAATTTTGCATTATGACATCATAATGGAATTTTTACATTATGACATCATAATAGAATGTTGCATTATGACATCATAATGGAATGTTGCATTATGACATCATAATGGAATTTTGCATTATGACATCATAATGGCATTTTGCATTATGACATCATAATGGAATTTTTGCATTATGACATCATAATGGAATTTTTGCATTATGACATCATAATGGAATGTTGCATTATGACATCATAATGGAATGTTGCATTATGACATCATAATGGCATTTTGCATTATGACATCATAATGGAATTTTTGCATTATGACATCATAATGGAATTTTTGCATTATGACATCATAATGGAATGTTACATTATGACATCATAATGGAATGTTGCATTATGACATCATAATGGCATTTTGCATTATGACATCATAATGGAATTTTTGCATTATGACATCATAATGGAATTTTTGCATTATGACATCATAATGGAATTTTGCATTATGACATCATAATGGAATGTTACATTATGACATCATAATGGAATTTTTGCATTATGCCATCATAATGGAATTTTGCATTATGACGTCATACTGGAATGTTACATTATGACATCATAATGGAATTTTGCATTATGACATCATAATGGAATTTTGCATTATGACATCATAATGGAATTTTGCATTATGACATCATAATGGAATTTTTGCATTATGACATCATAATGGAATTTTTGCATTATGACATCATAATGGAATTTTTGCATTATGACATCATAATGGAATTTTTGCATTATGACATCATAATGGAATTTTTGCATTATGACATCATAATGGAATTTTTGCATTATGACATCATAATGGAATTTTTGCATTATGACATCATAATGGAATGTTACATTATGACATCATAATGGAATGTTGCATTATGACATCATAATAGCATTTTGCATTATGACATCATAATGGAATTTTTGCATTATGACATCATAATGGAATTTTTGCATTATGACATCATAATGGAATTTTGCATTATGACATCATAATGGAATGTTACATTATGACAGCATAATGGAATTTTTGCATTATGACATCATAATGGAATTTTGCATTATGACGTCATACTGGAATGTTACATTATGACATCATAATGGAATTTTGCAATATGACATCATAATGGAATGCTGCATTATCACATCATAATGGAATGTTGCATTATGACATCATAATGGAATTTTGCATTATGACATCATAATGGAATTTTTACATTATGACATCATAATGGAATGTTGCATTATGACATCATAATGGAATTTTGCATTATGACATCATAATGCAATTTTTGCATTATGACATCATAATGGAATTTTGCATCATGACATCATACTGGAATGTTACATTGTGACATCATAATGGAATGTTGCATTATGACATCATAATGGAATTTTGCATTATGACATCATAATGGCATTTTGCATTATGACATCATAATGGAAATTTGCATTATGACATCATAATGGAATGTTGCATTATGACATCATAATGGAATTTTGCATTATGACATCATAATGGAATTTTTGCATTATGACATCATAATGGAATGTTGCATTATGACATCATAATGGAATGTTGCATTATGACATCGTAATGGAATTTTGCATTATGACATCATAATGGAATTTTTGCATTATGACATCATAATGGAATTTTGCATTATGACATCATAATGGAATTTTGCATTATGACATCATAATGGAATTTTGCATTATGACATCATAATGGAATGTTGCATTATGACATCATAATGGAATGTTGCATTATGACATCATAATGGAATGTTGCATTATGACATTATGGAATTTTGCATTATGACATCATAATGGAATTTTTGCATTATGACATCATAATGGAATTTTGCATTATGACATCATAATGGAATTTTTACATTATGACATCATAATAGAATGTTGCATTATGACATCATAATGGAATGTTGCATTATGACATCATAATGGAATTTTGCATTATGACATCATAATGGCATTTTGCATTATGACATCATAATGGAATTTTTGCATTATGACATCATAATGGAATTTTTGCATTATGACATCATAATGGAATGTTGCATTATGACATCATAATGGAATGTTGCATTATGACATCATAATGGCATTTTGCATTATGACATCATAATGGAATTTTTGCATTATGACATCATAATGGAATTTTTGCATTATGACATCATAATGGAATTTTTGCATTATGACATCATAATGGAATTTTTGCATTATGACATCATAATGGAATGTTACATTATGACATCATAATGGAATGTTGCATTATGACATCATAATGGCATTTTGCATTATGACATCATAATGGAATTTTTGCATTATGACATCATAATGGAATTTTTGCATTATGACATCATAATGGAATTTTGCATTATGACATCATAATGGAATGTTACATTATGACAGCATAATGGAATTTTTGCATTATGACATCATAATGGAATTTTGCATTATGACGTCATACTGGAATGTTACATTATGACATCATAATGGAATTTTGCAATATGACATCATAATGGAATGCTGCATTATCACATCATAATGGAATGTTGCATTATGACATCATAATGGAATTTTGCATTATGACATCATAATGGAATTTTTACATTATGACATCATAATGGAATGTTGCATTATGACATCATAATGGAATTTTGCATTATGACATCATAATGCAATTTTTGCATTATGACATCATAATGGAATTTTGCATCATGACATCATACTGGAATGTTACATTGTGACATCATAATGGAATGTTGCATTATGACATCATAATGGAATGTTGCATTATGACATCATAATGGAATGTTGCATTATGACATCATAATGGAAATTTGCATTATGACATCATAATGGAATGTTGCATTATGACATCATAATGGAATTTTGCATTATGACATCATAATGGAATTTTTGCATTATGACATCATAATGGAATGTTGCATTATGACATCATAATGGAATGTTGCATTATGACATCGTAATGGAATTTTGCATTATGACATTATAATGGAATTTTTGCATTATGACATCATAATGGAATTTTGCATTATGACATCATAATGGAATTTTGCATTATGACATCATAATGGAATTTTGCATTATGACATCATAATGGAATGTTGCATTATGACATCATAATGGAATGTTGCATTATGACATCATAATGGAATGTTGCATTATGACATCATAATGGAATGTTGCATTATGACATTATGGAATTTTGCATTATGACATCATAATGGAATTTTTGCATTATGACATCATAATGGAATTTTGCATTATGACATCATAATGGAATTTTTACATTATGACATCATAATAGAATGTTGCATTATGACATCATAATGGAATGTTGCATTATGACATCATAATGGAATTTTGCATTATGACATCATAATGGCATTTTGCATTATGACATCATAATGGAATTTTTGCATTATGACATCATAATGGAATTTTTGCATTATGACATCATAATGGAATGTTGCATTATGACATCATAATGGAATGTTGCATTATGACATCATAATGGCATTTTGCACTTTGACATCATAATGGAATTTTTGAATTATGACATCATAATGGAATTTTTTCATTATGACATCATAATGGAATTTTTGCATTATGACATCATAATGGAATGTTACATTATGACATCATAATGGAATGTTGCATTATGACATCATAATGGCATTTTGCATTATGACATCATAATGGAATTTTTGCATTATGACATCATAATGGAATTTTTGCATTATGACATCATAATGGAATTTTGCATTATGACATCATAATGGAATGTTACATTATGACATCATAATGGAATTTTTGCATTATGCCATCATAATGGAATTTTGCATTATGACGTCATACTGGAATGTTACATTATGACATCATAATGGAATTTTGCATTATGACATCATAATGGAATTTTGCATTATGACATCATAATGGAATTTTGCATTATGACATCATAATGGAATTTTTGCATTATGACATCATAATGGAATTTTTGCATTATGACATCATAATGGAATTTTTGCATTATGACATCATAATGGAATTTTTGCATTATGACATCATAATGGAATTTTTGCATTATGACATCATAATGGAATGTTACATTATGACATCATAATGGAATGTTGCATTATGACATCATAATGGCATTTTGCATTATGACATCATAATGGAATTTTTGCATTATGACATCATAATGGAATTTTTGCATTATGACATCATAATGGAATTTTGCATTATGACATCATAATGGAATGTTACATTATGACAGCATAATGGAATTTTTGCATTATGACATCATAATGGAATTTTGCATTATGACGTCATACTGGAATGTTACATTATGACATCATAATGGAATTTTGCAATATGACATCATAATGGAATGCTGCATTATCACATCATAATGGAATGTTGCATTATGACATCATAATGGAATTTTGCATTATGACATCATAATGGAATTTTTACATTATGACATCATAATGGAATGTTGCATTATGACATCATAATGGAATTTTGCATTATGACATCATAATGCAATTTTTGCATTATGACATCATAATGGAATTTTGCATCATGACATCATACTGGAATGTTACATTGTGACATCATAATGGAATGTTGCATTATGACATCATAATGGAATGTTGCATTATGACATCATAATGGAATGTTGCATTATGACATCATAATGGAAATTTGCATTATGACATCATAATGGAATGTTGCATTATGACATCATAATGGAATTTTGCATTATGACATCATAATGGAATTTTTGCATTATGACATCATAATGGAATGTTGCATTATGACATCATAATGGAATGTTGCATTATGACATTGTAGTGGAATTTTGCATTATGACATTATAATGGAATTTTTGCATTATGACATCATAATGGAATTTTGCATTATGACATCATAATGGAATTTTGCATTATGACATCATAATGGAATTTTGCATTATGACATCATAATGGAATGTTGCATTATGACATCATAATGGAATGTTGCATTATGACATCATAATGGAATGTTGCATTATGACATCATAATGGAATGTTGCATTATGACATTATAGAATTTTGCATTATGACATCATAATGGAATTTTTGCATTATGACATCATAATGGAATTTTGCATTATGACATCATAATGGAATTTTTACATTATGACATCATAATAGAATGTTGCATTATGACATCATAATGGAATGTTGCATTATGACATCATAATGGAATTTTGCATTATGACATCATAATGGCATTTTGCATTATGACATCATAATGGAATTTTTGCATTATGACATCATAATGGAATTTTTGCATTATGACATCATAATGGAATGTTGCATTATGACATCATAATGGAATGTTGCATTATGACATCATAATGGCATTTTGCATTATGACATCATAATGGAATTTTTGCATTATGACATCATAATGGAATTTTTGCATTATGACATCATAATGGAATTTTTGCATTATGACATCATAATGGAATGTTACATTATGACATCATAATGGAATGTTGCATTATGACATCATAATGGCATTTTGCATTATGACATCATAATGGAATTTTTGCATTATGACATCATAATGGAATTTTTGCATTATGACATCATAATGGAATTTTGCATTATGACATCATAATGGAATGTTACATTATGACATCATAATGGAATTTTTGCATTATGCCATCATAATGGAATTTTGCATTATGACGTCATACTGGAATGTTACATTATGACATCATAATGGAATTTTGCATTATGACATCATAATGGAATTTTGCATTATGACATCATAATGGAATTTTGCATTATGACATCATAATGGAATTTTTGCATTATGACATCATAATGGAATTTTTGCATTATGACATCATAATGGAATTTTTGCATTATGACATCATAATGGAATTTTTGCATTATGACATCATAATGGAATTTTTGCATTATGACATCATAATGGAATGTTACATTATGACATCATAATGGAATGTTGCATTATGACATCATAATGGAATTTTGCATTATGACGTCATACTGGAATGTTACATTATGACATCATAATGGAATTTTGCAATATGACATCATAATGGAATGCTGCATTATCACATCATAATGGAATGTTGCATTATGACATCATAATGGAATTTTGCATTATGACATCATAATGGAATTTTTACATTATGACATCATAATGGAATGTTGCATTATGACATCATAATGGAATTTTGCATTATGACATCATAATGCAATTTTTGCATTATGACATCATAATGGAATTTTGCATCATGACATCATACTGGAATGTTACATTGTGACATCATAATGGAATGTTGCATTATGACATCATAATGGAATGTTGCATTATGACATCATAATGGAATGTTGCATTATGACATCATAATGGAATGTTGCATTATGACATCATAATGCAATTTTGCATTATGACATCATAATGGAATGTTGCATTATGACATCATAATGGAATTTTGCATTATGACATCATAATGAAAATTTTGCATTATGACATCATAATGGAATTTTGCATTATGACATCATAATGGAATGTTACATTATGACATCATAATGGAATTTTGCATTATGACATCATACTGGAATGTTACATTATGACATCATAATGGAATTTTTGCATTATGACATCATAATGGAATTTTGCATTATGACATCATACTGGAATGTTACATTATGACATCATAATGGAATTTTGCATTATGACATCATAATGGAATTTTGCATTATGACATCATAATGGAATGTTGCATTATGACATGATAATGGAATTTTTGCATTATGACATCATAATGGAATTTTGCATTATGACATCATAATGGAATTTTTACATTATGACATCATAATGGAATGTTGCATTATGACATCATAATGGAATTTTGCATTATGACATCATAATGCAATTTTTGCATTATGACATCATAATGGAATTTTGCATTATGACATCATACTGGAATGTTACATTATGACATCATAATGGAATGTTGCATTATGACATCATAATGGAATGTTGCATTATGACATCATAATGGAATGTTGCATTATGACATCATAATGGAATTTTGCATTATGACATCATAATGGAATTTTTGCATTATGACATCATAATGGAATTTTGCATTATGACATCATAATGGAATGTTACATTATGACATCATAATGGAATTTTTACATTATGACATCATAATGGAATGTTGCATTATGACATCATAATGGAATTTTGCATTATGACATCATAATGGAATTTTTACATTATGACATCATAATGGAATTTTGCATTATGACATCATAATGGAATGTTACATTATGACATCATAATGGAATTTTGCATTATGACATCATAATGGGATGTTACATTATGACATCATAATGGAATTTTGCATTATGACATAATGGAATTTTTACATTATGACATCATAATGGAATGTTGCATTATGACATCATAATGGAATGTTGCATTATGACATCATAATGGAATTTTGCATTATGACATCATAATGGAATTTTTACATTATGACATCATAATGGAATGTTGCATTATGACATCATAATGGAATGTTACATTATGACATCATAATGGAATTTTGCATTATGACATCATAATGGAATTTTTACATTATGACATCATAATGGAATTTTGCATGATGACATCATAATGGAATGTTACATTATGACATCATAATGGAATTTTGGATTATGACATCATAATGGAATTTTTACATTATGACATCATAATGGAATGTTGCATTATGACATCATAATGGCATTTTGCATTATGACATCATAATGGAATTTTTGCATTATGACATCATACTGGAATGTTACATTATGACATCATAATGGAAATTTGCATTATGACATCATACTGGAATGTTACATTATGACATCATAATGGAATTTTTGCATTATGACATCATAATGGAATTTTGCATTATGACATCATACTGGAATGTTACATTATGACATCATAATGGAATGTTGCATTATGACATCATGATGGAATGTTGCATTATGACATCATAATGGAATGTTGCATTATGACATCATAATGGAATGTTGCATTATGACATCATAATGAAATGTTGCATTAGGACATCATAATGGAATTTTGCATTATGACATCATAATGGAATGTTGCATTATGACATCATAATGGAATTTTGCATTATGACATCATAATGGAATTTTTACATTATGACATCATAATGGAAATTTGCATTATGACATCATAATGGAATGTTGCATTATGACATCATAATGGAATTTTGCATTATGACATCATAATGGAATGTTACATTATGACATCATAATGGAATGTTGCATTATGACATTATGGCATTTTGCATTATGACATCATAATGGAATTTTTGCATTATGACATCATAATGGAATTTTTGCATTATGACATCATAATGGAATTTTTGCATTATGACATCATAATGGAATTTTGCATTATGACATCATACTGGAATGTTACATTATGACATCATAATGGAATTTTTGCATTATGACATCATAATGGAATTTTGCATTATGACATCATAATGGAATTTTGCATCATGACATCATACTGGAATGTTACATTATGACATCATAATGGAATGTTGCATTATGACATCATAATGGAATGTTGCATTATGACATCATAATGGAATGTTGCATTATGACATCATAATGGAATGTTGCATTATGACATCATAATGCAATTTTGCATTATGACATCATAATGGAATGTTGCATTATGACATCATAATGGAATTTTTACATTATGACATCATAATGGAATTTTGCATTATGACATCATAATGGAATGTTACATTATGACATCATAATGGAATTTTGCATTATGACATCATAAAGGGATGTTACATTATGACATCATAATGGAATTTTGCATTATGACATAATGGAATTTTTACATTATGACATCAAAATGGAATGTTGCATTATGACATCATAATGGAATGTTGCATTATGACATCATAATGGAATGTTTCATTATGACATCATAATGGAATTTTGCATTATGACATCAAAATGGAATGTTACATTATGCCATCATAATGGAATTTTGCATTATGACATCATAATGGAATTTTTACATTATGACATCATAATGGAATGTTGCATTATGACATCATAATGGAATGTTACATTATGACATCATAAGGGAATTTTGCATTATGACATCATAATGGAATTTTTGCATTATGACATCATAATGGAATTTTGAATTATGACATCATAATGGAATGTTACATTATGACATCATAATGGAATTTTTGCATTATGCCATCATAATGGAATTTTGCATTATGACGTCATACTGGAATGTTACATTATGACATCATAATGGAATTTTGCATTATGACATCATAATGGAATTTTGCATTATGACATCATAATGGAATTTTGCATTATGACATCATAATGGAATTTTTGCATTATGACATCATAATGGAATTTTTGCATTATGACATCATAATGGAATTTTTGCATTATGACATCATAATGGAATTTTTGCATTATGACATCATAATGGAATGTTACATTATGACATCATAATGGAATGTTGCATTATGACATCATAATGGCATTTTGCATTATGACATCATAATGGAATTTTTGCATTATGACATCATAATGGAATTTTTGCATTATGACATCATAATGGAATTTTGCATTATGACATCATAATGGAATGTTACATTATGACATCATAATGGAATTTTTGCATTATGACATCATAATGGAATTTTGCATTATGACGTCATACTGGAATGTTACATTATGACATCATAATGGAATTTTGCAATATGACATCATAATGGAATGCTGCATTATCACATCATAATGGAATGTTGCATTATGACATCATAATGGAATTTTGCATTATGACATCATAATGGAATTTTTGCATTATGACATCATAATGGAATTTTGCATTATGACATCATAATGGAATTTTTACATTATGACATCATAATGGAATGTTGCATTATGACATCATAATGGAATTTTGCATTATGACATCATAATGCAATTTTTGCATTATGACATCATAATGGAATTTTGCATCATGACATCATACTGGAATGTTACATTGTGACATCATAATGGAATGTTGCATTATGACATCATAATGGAATGTTGCATTATGACATCATAATGGAATGTTGCATTATGACATCATAATGGAATGTTGCATTATGACATCATAATGGAATGTTGCATTATGACATCATAATGCAATTTTGCATTATGACATCATAATGGAATGTTGCATTATGACATCATAATGGAATTTTGCATTATGACATCATAATGAAATTTTTGCATTATGACATCATAATGGAATTTTGCATTATGACATCATAATGGAATGTTACATTATGACATCATAATGGAATTTTGCATTATGACATCATACTGGAATGTTACATTATGACATCATAATGGAATTTTTGCATTATGACATCATAATGGAATTTTGCATTATGACATCATACTGGAATGTTACATTATGACATCATAATGGAATTTTGCATTTTGACATCATAATGGAATTTTGCATTATGACATCATAATGGAATGCTGCATTATGACATCATAATGGAATGTTGCATTATGACATCATAATGGAATTTTTGCATTATGACATCATAATGGAATTTTGCATTATGACATCATAATGGAATTTTTACATTATGACATCATAATGCAATTTTTGCATTATGACATCATAATGGAATTTTGCATTATGACATCATACTGGAATGTTACATTATGACATCATAATGGAATGTTGCATTATGACATCATAATGGAATGTTGCATTATGACATCATAATGGAATGTTGCATTATGACATCATAATGGAATTTTGCATTATGACATCATAATGGAATTTTTGCATTATGACATCATAATGGAATTTTGCATTATGACATCATAATGGAATGTTACATTATGACATCATAATGGAATTTTTACATTATGACATCATAATGGAATGTTGCATTATGACATCATAAAAGAATGTTGCATTATGACATCATAATGGAATTTTGCATTATGACATCATAATGGAATTTTTACATTATGACATCATAATGGAATTTTGTATTATGACATCATAATGGAATGTTACATTATGACATCATAATGGAATTTTGCATTATGACATCATAATGGGATGTTACATTATGACATCATAATGGAATTTTGCATTATGACATAATGGAATTTTTACATTATGACATCATAATGGAATGTTGCATTATGACATCATAATGGAATGTTGCATTATGACATCATAATGGAATTTTGCATTATGACATCATAATGGAATTTTTACATTATGACATCATAATGGAATGTTGCATTATGACATCATAATGGAATGTTACATTATGACATCATAATGGAATTTTGCATTATGACATCATAATGGAATTTTTACATTATGACATCATAATGGAATTTTGCATGATGACATCATAATGGAATGTTACATTATGACATCATAATGGAATTTTGGATTATGACATCATAATGGAATTTTTACATTATGACATCATAATGGAATGTTGCATTATGACATCATAATGGCATTTTGCATTATGACATCATAATGGAATTTTTGCATTATGACATCATACTGGAATGTTACATTATGACATCATAATGGAAATTTGCATTATGACATCATACTGGAATGTTACATTATGACATCATAATGGAATGTTGCATTATGACATCATAATGGCATTTTGCATTATGACATCATAATGGAATTTTTGCATTATGACATCATAATGGAATTTTTGCATTATGACATCATAATGGAATTTTGCATGATGACATCATAATGGAATGTTACATTATGACATCATAATGGAATTTTGCATTATGACATCATAATGGAATTTTTACATTATGACATCATAATAGAATGTTGCATTATGACATCATAATGGAATGTTGCATTATGACATCATAATGGAATTTTGCATTATGACATCATAATGGCATTTTGCATTATGACATCATAATGGAATTTTTGCATTATGACATCATAATGGAATGTTGCATTATGACATCATAATGGAATGTTGCATTATGACATCATAATGGCATTTTGCATTATGACATCATAATGGAATTTTTGCATTATGACATCATAATGGAATTTTTGCATTATGACATCATAATGGAATTTTTGCATTATGACATCATAATGGAATGTTACATTATGACATCATAATGGAATGTTGCATTATGACATCATAATGGCATTTTGCATTATGACATCATAATGGAATTTTTGCATTATGACATCATAATGGAATTTTTGCATTATGACATCATAATGGAATTTTGCATTATGACATCATAATGGAATGTTACATTATGACATCATAATGGAATTTTTGCATTATGCCATCATAATGGAATTTTGCATTATGACGTCATACTGGAATGTTACATTATGACATCATAATGGAATTTTGCATTATGACATCATAATGGAATTTTGCATTATGACATCATAATGGAATTTTGCATTATGACATCATAATGGAATTTTTGCATTATGACATCATAATGGAATTTTTGCATTATGACATCATAATGGAATTTTTGCATTATGACATCATAATGGAATTTTTGCATTATGACATCATAATGGAATTTTTGCATTATGACATCATAATGGAATGTTACATTATGACATCATAATGGAATGTTGCATTATGACATCATAATGGAATTTTGCATTATGACGTCATACTGGAATGTTACATTATGACATCATAATGGAATTTTGCAATATGACATCATAATGGAATGCTGCATTATCACATCATAATGGAATGTTGCATTATGACATCATAATGGAATTTTGCATTATGACATCATAATGGAATTTTTACATTATGACATCATAATGGAATGTTGCATTATGACATCATAATGGAATTTTGCATTATGACATCATAATGCAATTTTTGCATTATGACATCATAATGGAATTTTGCATCATGACATCATACTGGAATGTTACATTGTGACATCATAATGGAATGTTGCATTATGACATCATAATGGAATGTTGCATTATGACATCATAATGGAATGTTGCATTATGACATCATAATGGAATGTTGCATTATGACATCATAATGCAATTTTGCATTATGACATCATAATGGAATGTTGCATTATGACATCATAATGGAATTTTGCATTATGACATCATAATGAAAATTTTGCATTATGACATCATAATGGAATGTTACATTATGACATCATAATGGAATTTTGCATTATGACATCATACTGGAATGTTACATTATGACATCATAATGGAATTTTTGCATTATGACATCATAATGGAATTTTGCATTATGACATCATACTGGAATGTTACATTATGACATCATAATGGAATTTTGCATTATGACATCATAATGGAATTTTGCATTATGACATCATAATGGAATGTTGCATTATGACATGATAATGGAATTTTTGCATTATGACATCATAATGGAATTTTGCATTATGACATCATAATGGAATTTTTACATTATGACATCATAATGGAATGTTGCATTATGACATCATAATGGAATTTTGCATTATGACATCATAATGCAATTTTTGCATTATGACATCATAATGGAATTTTGCATTATGACATCATACTGGAATGTTACATTATGACATCATAATGGAATGTTGCATTATGACATCATAATGGAATGTTGCATTATGACATCATAATGGAATGTTGCATTATGACATCATAATGGAATTTTGCATTATGACATCATAATGGAATTTTTGCATTATGACATCATAATGGAATTTTGCATTATGACATCATAATGGAATGTTACATTATGACATCATAATGGAATTTTTACATTATGACATCATAATGGAATGTTGCATTATGACATCATAATGGAATTTTGCATTATGACATCATAATGGAATTTTTACATTATGACATCATAATGGAATTTTGCATTATGACATCATAATGGAATGTTACATTATGACATCATAATGGAATTTTGCATTATGACATCATAATGGGATGTTACATTATGACATCATAATGGAATTTTGCATTATGACATAATGGAATTTTTACATTATGACATCATAATGGAATGTTGCATTATGACATCATAATGGAATGTTGCATTATGACATCATAATGGAATTTTGCATTATGACATCATAATGGAATTTTTACATTATGACATCATAATGGAATGTTGCATTATGACATCATAATGGAATGTTACATTATGACATCATAATGGAATTTTGCATTATGACATCATAATGGAATTTTTACATTATGACATCATAATGGAATTTTGCATGATGACATCATAATGGAATGTTACATTATGACATCATAATGGAATTTTGGATTATGACATCATAATGGAATTTTTACATTATGACATCATAATGGAATGTTGCATTATGACATCATAATGGCATTTTGCATTATGACATCATAATGGAATTTTTGCATTATGACATCATACTGGAATGTTACATTATGACATCATAATGGAAATTTGCATTATGACATCATACTGGAATGTTACATTATGACATCATAATGGAATTTTTGCATTATGACATCATAATGGAATTTTGCATTATGACATCATACTGGAATGTTACATTATGACATCATAATGGAATGTTGCATTATGACATCATGATGGAATGTTGCATTATGACATCATAATGGAATGTTGCATTATGACATCATAATGGAATGTTGCATTATGACATCATAATGAAATGTTGCATTAGGACATCATAATGGAATTTTGCATTATGACATCATAATGGAATGTTGCATTATGACATCATAATGGAATTTTGCATTATGACATCATAATGGAATTTTTACATTATGACATCATAATGGAAATTTGCATTATGACATCATAATGGAATGTTGCATTATGACATCATAATGGAATTTTGCATTATGACATCATAATGGAATGTTACATTATGACATCATAATGGAATGTTGCATTATGACATTATGGCATTTTGCATTATGACATCATAATGGAATTTTTGCATTATGACATCATAATGGAATTTTTGCATTATGACATCATAATGGAATTTTTGCATTATGACATCATAATGGAATTTTGCATTATGACATCATACTGGAATGTTACATTATGACATCATAATGGAATTTTTGCATTATGACATCATAATGGAATTTTGCATTATGACATCATAATGGAATTTTGCATCATGACATCATACTGGAATGTTACATTATGACATCATAATGGAATGTTGCATTATGACATCATAATGGAATGTTGCATTATGACATCATAATGGAATGTTGCATTATGACATCATAATGGAATGTTGCATTATGACATCATAATGCAATTTTGCATTATGACATCATAATGGAATGTTGCATTATGACATCATAATGGAATTTTTACATTATGACATCATAATGGAATTTTGCATTATGACATCATAATGGAATGTTACATTATGACATCATAATGGAATTTTGCATTATGACATCATAAAGGGATGTTACATTATGACATCATAATGGAATTTTGCATTATGACATAATGGAATTTTTACATTATGACATCAAAATGGAATGTTGCATTATGACATCATAATGGAATGTTGCATTATGACATCATAATGGAATGTTTCATTATGACATCATAATGGAATTTTGCATTATGACATCAAAATGGAATGTTACATTATGCCATCATAATGGAATTTTGCATTATGACATCATAATGGAATTTTTACATTATGACATCATAATGGAATGTTGCATTATGACATCATAATGGAATGTTACATTATGACATCATAAGGGAATTTTGCATTATGACATCATAATGGAATTTTTGCATTATGACATCATAATGGAATTTTGAATTATGACATCATAATGGAATGTTACATTATGACATCATAATGGAATTTTTGCATTATGCCATCATAATGGAATTTTGCATTATGACGTCATACTGGAATGTTACATTATGACATCATAATGGAATTTTGCATTATGACATCATAATGGAATTTTGCATTATGACATCATAATGGAATTTTGCATTATGACATCATAATGGAATTTTTGCATTATGACATCATAATGGAATTTTTGCATTATGACATCATAATGGAATTTTTGCATTATGACATCATAATGGAATTTTTGCATTATGACATCATAATGGAATGTTACATTATGACATCATAATGGAATGTTGCATTATGACATCATAATGGCATTTTGCATTATGACATCATAATGGAATTTTTGCATTATGACATCATAATGGAATTTTTGCATTATGACATCATAATGGAATTTTGCATTATGACATCATAATGGAATGTTACATTATGACATCATAATGGAATTTTTGCATTATGACATCATAATGGAATTTTGCATTATGACGTCATACTGGAATGTTACATTATGACATCATAATGGAATTTTGCAATATGACATCATAATGGAATGCTGCATTATCACATCATAATGGAATGTTGCATTATGACATCATAATGGAATTTTGCATTATGACATCATAATGGAATTTTTGCATTATGACATCATAATGGAATTTTGCATTATGACATCATAATGGAATTTTTACATTATGACATCATAATGGAATGTTGCATTATGACATCATAATGGAATTTTGCATTATGACATCATAATGCAATTTTTGCATTATGACATCATAATGGAATTTTGCATCATGACATCATACTGGAATGTTACATTGTGACATCATAATGGAATGTTGCATTATGACATCATAATGGAATGTTGCATTATGACATCATAATGGAATGTTGCATTATGACATCATAATGGAATGTTGCATTATGACATCATAATGGAATGTTGCATTATGACATCATAATGCAATTTTGCATTATGACATCATAATGGAATGTTGCATTATGACATCATAATGGAATTTTGCATTATGACATCATAATGAAATTTTTGCATTATGACATCATAATGGAATTTTGCATTATGACATCATAATGGAATGTTACATTATGACATCATAATGGAATTTTGCATTATGACATCATACTGGAATGTTACATTATGACATCATAATGGAATTTTTGCATTATGACATCATAATGGAATTTTGCATTATGACATCATACTGGAATGTTACATTATGACATCATAATGGAATTTTGCATTTTGACATCATAATGGAATTTTGCATTATGACATCATAATGGAATGCTGCATTATGACATCATAATGGAATGTTGCATTATGACATCATAATGGAATTTTTGCATTATGACATCATAATGGAATTTTGCATTATGACATCATAATGGAATTTTTACATTATGACATCATAATGCAATTTTTGCATTATGACATCATAATGGAATTTTGCATTATGACATCATACTGGAATGTTACATTATGACATCATAATGGAATGTTGCATTATGACATCATAATGGAATGTTGCATTATGACATCATAATGGAATGTTGCATTATGACATCATAATGGAATTTTGCATTATGACATCATAATGGAATTTTTGCATTATGACATCATAATGGAATTTTGCATTATGACATCATAATGGAATGTTACATTATGACATCATAATGGAATTTTTACATTATGACATCATAATGGAATGTTGCATTATGACATCATAAAAGAATGTTGCATTATGACATCATAATGGAATTTTGCATTATGACATCATAATGGAATTTTTACATTATGACATCATAATGGAATTTTGCATTATGACATCATAATGGAATGTTACATTATGACATCATAATGGAATTTTGCATTATGACATCATAATGGGATGTTACATTATGACATCATAATGGAATTTTGCATTATGACATAATGGAATTTTTACATTATGACATCATAATGGAATGTTGCATTATGACATCATAATGGAATGTTGCATTATGACATCATAATGGAATTTTGCATTATGACATCATAATGGAATTTTTACATTATGACATCATAATGGAATGTTGCATTATGACATCATAATGGAATGTTACATTATGACATCATAATGGAATTTTGCATTATGACATCATAATGGAATTTTTACATTATGACATCATAATGGAATTTTGCATGATGACATCATAATGGAATGTTACATTATGACATCATAATGGAATTTTGGATTATGACATCATAATGGAATTTTTACATTATGACATCATAATGGAATGTTGCATTATGACATCATAATGGCATTTTGCATTATGACATCATAATGGAATTTTTGCATTATGACATCATACTGGAATGTTACATTATGACATCATAATGGAAATTTGCATTATGACATCATACTGGAATGTTACATTATGACATCATAATGGAATGTTGCATTATGACATCATAATGGCATTTTGCATTATGACATCATAATGGAATTTTTGCATTATGACATCATAATGGAATTTTTGCATTATGACATCATAATGGAATTTTGCATGATGACATCATAATGGAATGTTACATTATGACATCATAATGGAATTTTGCATTATGACATCATAATGGAATTTTTACATTATGACATCATAATAGAATGTTGCATTATGACATCATAATGGAATGTTGCATTATGACATCATAATGGAATTTTGCATTATGACATCATAATGGCATTTTGCATTATGACATCATAATGGAATTTTTGCATTATGACATCATAATGGAATTTTTGCATTATGACATCATAATGGAATGTTGCATTATGACATCATAATGGAATGTTGCATTATGACATCATAATGGCATTTTGCATTATGACATCATAATGGAATTTTTGCATTATGACATCATAA
Organism: Eleutherodactylus coqui; assembly: GCF_035609145.1. Lineage (NCBI taxonomy): Eukaryota > Metazoa > Chordata > Amphibia > Anura > Eleutherodactylidae > Eleutherodactylus > Eleutherodactylus coqui. The sequence continues at coordinate 167,826 of NW_027102533.1, read as the reverse complement.
TGGAATTTTTGCATTATGACATCATAATGGAATTTTTGCATTATGACATCATAATGGAATGTTACATTATGACATCATAATGGAATGTTGCATTATGACATCATAATGGCATTTTGCATTATGACATCATAATGGAATTTTTGCATTATGACATCATAATGGAATTTTTGCATTATGACATCATAATGGAATTTTGCATTATGACATCATAATGGAATGTTACATTATGACATCATAATGGAATTTTTGCATTATGCCATCATAATGGAATTTTGCATTATGCTGTCATACTGGAATGTTACATTATGACATCATAATGGAATTTTGCATTATGACATCATAATGGAATTTTGCATTATGACATCATAATGGAATTTTGCATTATGACATCATAATGGAATTTTTGCATTATGACATCATAATGGAATTTTTGCATTATGACATCATAATGGAATTTTTGCATTATGACATCATAATGGAATTTTTGCATTATGACATCATAATGGAATTTTTGCATTATGACATCATAATGGAATGTTACATTATGACATCATAATGGAATGTTGCATTATGACATCATAATGGCATTTTGCATTATGACATCATAATGGAATTTTTGCATTATGACATCATAATGGAATTTTTGCATTATGACATCATAATGGAATTTTGCATTATGACATCATAATGGAATGTTACATTATGACAGCATAATGGAATTTTTGCATTATGACATCATAATGGAATTTTGCATTATGACGTCATACTGGAATGTTACATTATGACATCATAATGGAATTTTGCAATATGACATCATAATGGAATGCTGCATTATCACATCATAATGGAATGTTGCATTATGACATCATAATGGAATTTTGCATTATGACATCATAATGGAATTTTTACATTATGACATCATAATGGAATGTTGCATTATGACATCATAATGGAATTTTGCATTATGACATCATAATGCAATTTTTGCATTATGACATCATAATGGAATTTTGCATCATGACATCATACTGGAATGTCACATTGTGACATCATAATGGAATGTTGCATTATGACATCATAATGGAATGTTGCATTATGACATCATAATGGAATGTTGCATTATGACATCATAATGGAATGTTGCATTATGACATCATAATGCAATTTTGCATTATGACATCATAATGGAATGTTGCATTATGACATCATAATGGAATTTTGCATTATGACATCATAATGAAAATTTTGCATAATGACATCATAATGGAATTTTGCATTATGACATCATAATGGAATGTTACATTATGACATCATAATGGAATTTTGCATTATGACATCATACTGGAATGTTACATTATGACATCATAATGGAATTTTTGCATTATGACATCATAATGGAATTTTGCATTATGACATCATACTGGAATGTTACATTATGACATCATAATGGAATTTTGCATTATGACATCATAATGGAATTTTGCATTATGACATCATAATGGAATTTTGCATTATGACATCATAATGGAATGCTGCATTATGACATCATAATGGAATGTTGCATTATGACATGATAATGGAATTTTTGCATTATGACATCATAATGGAATTTTGCATTATGACATCATAATGGAATTTTTACATTATGACATCATAATGGAATGTTGCATTATGACATCATAATGGAATTTTGCATTATGACATCATAATGCAATTTTTGCATTATGACATCATAATGGAATTTTGCATTATGACATCATACTGGAATGTTACATTATGACATCATAATGGAATGTTGCATTATGACATCATAATGGAATGTTGCATTATGACATCATAATGGAATGTTGCATTATGACATCATAATGGAATTTTGCATTATGACATCATAATGGAATTTTTGCATTATGACATCATAATGGAATTTTGCATTATGACATCATAATGGAATGTTACATTATGACATCATAATGGAATTTTTACATTATGACATCATAATGGAATGTTGCATTATGACATCATAATGGAATTTTGCATTATGACATCATAATGGAATTTTTACATTATGACATCATAATGGAATTTTGCATTATGACATCATAATGGAATGTTACATTATGACATCATAATGGAATTTTGCATTATGACATCATAATGGGATGTTACATTATGACATCATAATGGAATTTTGCATTATGACATAATGGAATTTTTACATTATGACATCATAATGGAATGTTGCATTATGACATCATAATGGAATGTTGCATTATGACATCATAATGGAATTTTGCATTATGACATCATAATGGAATTTTTACATTATGACATCATAATGGAATGTTGCATTATGACATCATAATGGAATGTTACATTATGACATCATAATGGAATTTTGCATTATGACATCATAATGGAATTTTTACATTATGACATCATAATGGAATTTTGCATGATGACATCATAATGGAATGTTACATTATGACATCATAATGGAATTTTGGATTATGACATCATAATGGAATTTTTACATTATGACATCATAATGGAATGTTGCATTATGACATCATAATGGCATTTTGCATTATGACATCATAATGGAATTTTTGCATTATGACATCATACTGGAATGTTACATTATGACATCATAATGGAAATTTGCATTATGACATCATACTGGAATGTTACATTATGACATCATAATGGAATTTTTGCATTATGACATCATAATGGAATTTTGCATTATGACATCATACTGGAATGTTACATTATGACATCATAATGGAATGTTGCATTATGACATCATGATGGAATGTTGCTTTATGACATCATAATGGAATGTTGCATTATGACATCATAATGGCATTTTGCATTATGACATCATAATGGAATTTTTGCATTATGACATCATAATGGAATTTTTGCATTATGACATCATAATGGAATTTTGCATGATGACATCATAATGGAATGTTACATTATGACATCATAATGGAATTTTGCATTATGACATCATAATGGAATTTTTACATTATGACATCATAATAGAATGTTGCATTATGACATCATAATGGAATGTTGCATTATGACATCATAATGGAATTTTGCATTATGACATCATAATGGCATTTTGCATTATGACATCATAATGGAATTTTTGCATTATGACATCATAATGGAATTTTTGCATTATGACATCATAATGGAATGTTGCATTATGACATCATAATGGAATGTTGCATTATGACATCATAATGGCATTTTGCATTATGACATCATAATGGAATTTTTGCATTATGACATCATAATGGAATTTTTGCATTATGACATCATAATGGAATTTTTGCATTATGACATCATAATGGAATGTTACATTATGACATCATAATGGAATGTTGCATTATGACATCATAATGGCATTTTGCATTATGACATCATAATGGAATTTTTGCATTATGACATCATAATGGAATTTTTGCATTATGACATCATAATGGAATTTTGCATTATGACATCATAATGGAATGTTACATTATGACATCATAATGGAATTTTTGCATTATGCCATCATAATGGAATTTTGCATTATGCTGTCATACTGGAATGTTACATTATGACATCATAATGGAATTTTGCATTATGACATCATAATGGAATTTTGCATTATGACATCATAATGGAATTTTGCATTATGACATCATAATGGAATTTTTGCATTATGACATCATAATGGAATTTTTGCATTATGACATCATAATGGAATTTTTGCATTATGACATCATAATGGAATTTTTGCATTATGACATCATAATGGAATTTTTGCATTATGACATCATAATGGAATGTTACATTATGACATCATAATGGAATGTTGCATTATGACATCATAATGGCATTTTGCATTATGACATCATAATGGAATTTTTGCATTATGACATCATAATGGAATTTTTGCATTATGACATCATAATGGAATTTTGCATTATGACATCATAATGGAATGTTACATTATGACAGCATAATGGAATTTTTGCATTATGACATCATAATGGAATTTTGCATTATGACGTCATACTGGAATGTTACATTATGACATCATAATGGAATTTTGCAATATGACATCATAATGGAATGCTGCATTATCACATCATAATGGAATGTTGCATTATGACATCATAATGGAATTTTGCATTATGACATCATAATGGAATTTTTACATTATGACATCATAATGGAATGTTGCATTATGACATCATAATGGAATTTTGCATTATGACATCATAATGCAATTTTTGCATTATGACATCATAATGGAATTTTGCATCATGACATCATACTGGAATGTCACATTGTGACATCATAATGGAATGTTGCATTATGACATCATAATGGAATGTTGCATTATGACATCATAATGGAATGTTGCATTATGACATCATAATGGAATGTTGCATTATGACATCATAATGCAATTTTGCATTATGACATCATAATGGAATGTTGCATTATGACATCATAATGGAATTTTGCATTATGACATCATAATGAAAATTTTGCATAATGACATCATAATGGAATTTTGCATTATGACATCATAATGGAATGTTACATTATGACATCATAATGGAATTTTGCATTATGACATCATACTGGAATGTTACATTATGACATCATAATGGAATTTTTGCATTATGACATCATAATGGAATTTTGCATTATGACATCATACTGGAATGTTACATTATGACATCATAATGGAATTTTGCATTATGACATCATAATGGAATTTTGCATTATGACATCATAATGGAATTTTGCATTATGACATCATAATGGAATGCTGCATTATGACATCATAATGGAATGTTGCATTATGACATGATAATGGAATTTTTGCATTATGACATCATAATGGAATTTTGCATTATGACATCATAATGGAATTTTTACATTATGACATCATAATGGAATGTTGCATTATGACATCATAATGGAATTTTGCATTATGACATCATAATGCAATTTTTGCATTATGACATCATAATGGAATTTTGCATTATGACATCATACTGGAATGTTACATTATGACATCATAATGGAATGTTGCATTATGACATCATAATGGAATGTTGCATTATGACATCATAATGGAATGTTGCATTATGACATCATAATGGAATTTTGCATTATGACATCATAATGGAATTTTTGCATTATGACATCATAATGGAATTTTGCATTATGACATCATAATGGAATGTTACATTATGACATCATAATGGAATTTTTACATTATGACATCATAATGGAATGTTGCATTATGACATCATAATGGAATTTTGCATTATGACATCATAATGGAATTTTTACATTATGACATCATAATGGAATTTTGCATTATGACATCATAATGGAATGTTACATTATGACATCATAATGGAATTTTGCATTATGACATCATAATGGGATGTTACATTATGACATCATAATGGAATTTTGCATTATGACATAATGGAATTTTTACATTATGACATCATAATGGAATGTTGCATTATGACATCATAATGGAATGTTGCATTATGACATCATAATGGAATTTTGCATTATGACATCATAATGGAATTTTTACATTATGACATCATAATGGAATGTTGCATTATGACATCATAATGGAATGTTACATTATGACATCATAATGGAATTTTGCATTATGACATCATAATGGAATTTTTACATTATGACATCATAATGGAATTTTGCATGATGACATCATAATGGAATGTTACATTATGACATCATAATGGAATTTTGGATTATGACATCATAATGGAATTTTTACATTATGACATCATAATGGAATGTTGCATTATGACATCATAATGGCATTTTGCATTATGACATCATAATGGAATTTTTGCATTATGACATCATACTGGAATGTTACATTATGACATCATAATGGAAATTTGCATTATGACATCATACTGGAATGTTACATTATGACATCATAATGGAATTTTTGCATTATGACATCATAATGGAATTTTGCATTATGACATCATACTGGAATGTTACATTATGACATCATAATGGAATGTTGCATTATGACATCATGATGGAATGTTGCTTTATGACATCATAATGGAATGTTGCATTATGACATCATAATGGAATGTTGCATTATGACATCATAATGGAATTTTGCATTATGACATCATAATGGAATTTTTACATTATGACATCATAATGGAAATTTGCATTATGACATCATAATGGAATGTTGCATTATGACATCATAATGGAATTTTGCATTATGACATCATAATGGAATGTTACATTATGACATCATAATGGAATGTTGCATTATGACATTATGGCATTTTGCATTATGACATCATAATGGAATTTTTGCATTATGACATCATAATGGAATTTTTGCATTATGACATCATAATGGAATTTTTGCATTATGACATCATAATGGAATTTTGCATTATGACATCATACTGGAATGTTGCATTATGACATCATAATGGAATTTTTGCATTATGACATCATAATGGAATTTTGCATTATGACATCATAATGGAATTTTGCATCATGACATCATACTGGAATGTTACATTATGACATCATAATGGAATTGCATTATGACATCATAATGGAATGTTGCATTATGACATCATAATGGAATGTTGCATTATGACATCATAATGCAATTTTGCATTATGACATCATAATGGAATGTTGCATTATGACATCATAATGGAATTTTTACATTATGACATCATAATGGAATTTTGCATTATGACATCATAATGGAATGTTACATTATGACATCATAATGGAATTTTGCATTATGACATCATAAAGGGATGTTACATTATGACATCATAATGGAATTTTGCATTATGACATAATGGAATTTTTACATTATGACATCAAAATGGAATGTTGCATTATGACATCATAATGGAATGTTGCATTATGACATCATAATGGAATGTTTCATTATGACATCATAATGGAATTTTGCATTATGACATCAAAATGGAATGTTACATTATGCCATTATAATGGAATTTTGCATTATGACATCATAATGGAATTTTTACATTATGACATCATAATGGAATGTTGCATTATGACATCATAATGGAATGTTACATTATGACATCATAAGGGAATTTTGCATTATGACATCATAATGGAATTTTTGCATTATGACATCATAATGGAATTTTGCATTATGACATCATAATGGAATGTTACATTATGACATCATAATGGAATGTTGCATTATGACATCATAATGGAATGTTACATTATGACATCATAATGGAATGTTGCATTATGACATCATAATGGCATTTTGCATTATGACATCATAATGGAATTTTTGCATTATGACATCATAATGGAATTTTTGCATTATGACATCATAATGGAATTTTGCATTATGACATCATAATGGAATGTTACATTATGACATCATAATGGAATTTTTGCATTATGACATCATAATGGAATTTTGCATTATGACGTCATACTGGAATGTTACATTATGACATCATAATGGAATGCTGCAATATGACATCATAATGGAATGCTGCATTATCACATCATAATGGAATGTTGCATTATGACATCATAATGGAATTTTGCATTATGACATCATAATGGAATTTTTGCATTATGACATCATAATGGAATTTTGCATTATGACATCATAATGGAATTTTTACATTATGACATCATAATGGAATGTTGCATTATGACATCATAATGGAATTTTGCATTATGACATCATAATGCAATTTTTGCATTATGACATCATAATGGAATTTTGCATTATGACATCATAATGGAATGTTGCATTATGACATCATAATGGAATGTTGCATTATGACATCATAATGGAATGTTGCATTATGACATCATAATGCAATTTTGCATTATGACATCATAATGGAATGTTGCATTATGACATCATAATGGAATTTTGCATTATGACATCATAATGAAATTTTTGCATTATGACATCATAATGGAATGTTGCATTATGACATCATAATGGAATGTTACATTATGACATCATAATGGAATTTTGCATTATGACATCATACTGGAATGTTACATTATGACATCATAATGGAATTTTTGCATTATGACATCATAATGGAATTTTGCATTATGACATCATACTGGAATGTTACATTATGACATCATAATGGAATTTTGCATTTTGACATCATAATGGAATTTTGCATTATGACATCATAATGGAATGCTGCATTATGACATCATAATGGAATGTTGCATTATGACATCATAATGGAATTTTTGCATTATGACATCATAATGGAATTTTGCATTATGACATCATAATGGAATTTTTACATTATGACATCATAATGGAATGTTGCATTATGACATCATAATGCAATTTTTGCATTATGACATCATAATGGAATTTTGCATTATGACATCATACTGGAATGTTGCATTATGACATCATAATGGAATGTTGCATTATGACATCATAATGGAATGTTGCATTATGACATCATAATGGAATTTTGCATTATGACATCATAATGGAATTTTTGCATTATGACATCATAATGGAATTTTGCATTATGACATCATAATGGAATGTTACATTATGACATCATAATGGAATTTTTACATTATGACATCATAATGGAATGTTGCATTATGACATCATAATAGAATGTTGCATTATGACATCATAATGGAATTTTGCATTATGACATCATAATGGAATTTTTACATTATGACATCATAATGGAATTTTGCATTATGACATCATAATGGAATGTTACATTATGACATCATAATGGAATTTTGCATTATGACATCATAATGGGATGTTACATTATGACATCATAATGGAATTTTGCATTATGACATAATGGAATTTTTACATTATGACATCATAATGGAATGTTGCATTATGACATCATAATGGAATGTTGCATTATGACATCATAATGGAATTTTGCATTATGACATCATAATGGAATTTTTACATTATGACATCATAATGGAATGTTGCATTATGACATCATAATGGAATGTTACATTATGACATCATAATGGAATTTTGCATTATGACATCATAATGGAATTTTTACATTATGACATCATAATGGAATTTTGCATGATGACATCATAATGGAATGTTACATTATGACATCATAATGGAATTTTGGATTATGACATCATAATGGAATTTTTACATTATGACATCATAATGGAATGTTGCATTATGACATCATAATGGCATTTTGCATTATGACATCATAATGGAATTTTTGCATTATGACATCATACTGGAATGTTACATTATGACATCATAATGGAAATTTGCATTATGACATCATACTGGAATGTTACATTATGACATCATAATGGAATTTTTGCATTATGACATCATAATGGAATTTTGCATTATGACATCATACTGGAATGTTACATTATGACATCATAATGGAATGTTGCATTATGACATCATGATGGAATGTTGCATTATGACATCATAATGGAATGTTGCATTATGACATCATAATGGAATGTTGCATTATGACATCATAATGAAATGTTGCATTAGGACATCATAATGGAATTTTGCATTATGACATCATAATGGAATGTTGCATTATGACATCATAATGGAATTTTGCATTATGACATCATAATGGAATGTTGCATTATGACATCATAATGGAATTTTGCATTATGACATCATAATGGAATTTTTGCATTATGACATCATAATGGAATTTTGCATTATGACATCATAATGGAATGTTACATTATGACATCATAATGGAATTTTTACATTATGACATCATAATGGAATGTTGCATTATGACATCATAATAGAATGTTGCATTATGACATCATAATGGAATTTTGCATTATGACATCATAATGGAATTTTTACATTATGACATCATAATGGAATTTTGCATTATGACATCATAATGGAATGTTACATTATGACATCATAATGGAATTTTGCATTATGACATCATAATGGGATGTTACATTATGACATCATAATGGAATTTTGCATTATGACATAATGGAATTTTTACATTATGACATCATAATGGAATGTTGCATTATGACATCATAATGGAATGTTGCATTATGACATCATAATGGAATTTTGCATTATGACATCATAATGGAATTTTTACATTATGACATCATAATGGAATGTTGCATTATGACATCATAATGGAATGTTACATTATGACATCATAATGGAATTTTGCATTATGACATCATAATGGAATTTTTACATTATGACATCATAATGGAATTTTGCATGATGACATCATAATGGAATGTTACATTATGACATCATAATGGAATTTTGGATTATGACATCATAATGGAATTTTTACATTATGACATCATAATGGAATGTTGCATTATGACATCATAATGGCATTTTGCATTATGACATCATAATGGAATTTTTGCATTATGACATCATACTGGAATGTTACATTATGACATCATAATGGAAATTTGCATTATGACATCATACTGGAATGTTACATTATGACATCATAATGGAATTTTTGCATTATGACATCATAATGGAATTTTGCATTATGACATCATACTGGAATGTTACATTATGACATCATAATGGAATGTTGCATTATGACATCATGATGGAATGTTGCATTATGACATCATAATGGAATGTTGCATTATGACATCATAATGGAATGTTGCATTATGACATCATAATGAAATGTTGCATTAGGACATCATAATGGAATTTTGCATTATGACATCATAATGGAATGTTGCATTATGACATCATAATGGAATTTTGCATTATGACATCATAATGGAATTTTTACATTATGACATCATAATGGAATTTTGCATTATGACATCATAATGGAATGTTGCATTATGACATCATAATGGAATTTTGCATTATGACATCATAATGGAATGTTACATTATGACATCATAATGGAATGTTGCATTATGACATTATGGCATTTTGCATTATGACATCATAATGGAATTTTTGCATTTTGACATCATAATGGAATTTTTGCATTATGACATCATAATGGAATTTTTGCATTATGACATCATAATGGAATTTTGCATTATGACATCATACTGGAATGTTACATTATGACATCATAATGGAATTTTTGCATTATGACATCATAATGGAATTTTGCATTATGACATCATAATGGAATTTTGCATCATGACATCATACTGGAATGTTACATTATGACATCATAATGGAATGTGGCATTATGACATAATAATGGAATTTTTACATTATGACATCATAATGGAATGTTGCATTATGACATCATAATGGAATTTTGCATTATGACATCATAATGCAATTTTTGCATTATGACATCATAATGGAATTTTGCATCATGACATCATACTGGAATGTTACATTGTGACATCATAATGGAATGTTGCATTATGACATCATAATGGAATGTTGCATTATGACATCATAATGGAATGTTGCATTATGACATCATAATGCAATTTTGCATTATGACATCATAATGGAATGTTGCATTATGCCATCATAATGGAATTTTGCATTATGACATCATAATGAAATTTTTGCATTATGACATCATAATGGAATTTTGCATTATGACATCATAATGGAATGTTACATTATGACATCATAATGGAATTTTGCATTATGACATCATACTGGAATGTTACATTATGACATCATAATGGAATTTTTGCATTATGACATCATAATGGAATTTTGCATTATGACATCATACTGGAATGTTACATTATGACATCATAATGGAATTTTGCATTATGACATCATAATGGAATTTTGCATTATGACATCATAATGGAATGCTGCATTATGACATCATAATGGAATGTTGCATTATGACATCATAATGGAATTTTTGCATTATGACATCATAATGGAATTTTGCATTATGACATCATAATGGAATTTTTACATTATGACATCATAATGGAATGTTGCATTATGACATCATAATGGAATTTTGCATTATGACATCATAATGCAATTTTTGCATTATGACATCATAATGGAATTTTGCATTATGACATCATACTGGAATGTTACATTATGACATCATAATGGAATGTTGCATTATGACATCATAATGGAATGTTGCATTATGACATCATAATGGAATGTTGCATTATGACATCATAATGGAATTTTGCATTATGACATCATAATGGAATTTTTGCATTATGACATCATAATGGAATTTTGCATTATGACATCATAATGGAATGTTACATTATGACATCATAATGGAATTTTTACATTATGACATCATAATGGAATGTTGCATTATGACATCATAATAGAATGTTGCATTATGACATCATAATGGAATTTTGCATTATGACATCATAATGGAATTTTTACATTATGACATCATAATGGAATTTTGCATTATGACATCATAATGGAATGTTACATTATGACATCATAATGGAATTTTGCATTATGACATCATAATGGGATGTTACATTATGACATCATAATGGAATTTTGCATTATGACATAATGGAATTTTTACATTATGACATCATAATGGAATGTTGCATTATGACATCATAATGGAATGTTGCATTATGACATCATAATGGAATTTTGCATTATGACATCATAATGGAATTTTTACATTATGACATCATAATGGAATGTTGCATTATGACATCATAATGGAATGTTACATTATGACATCATAATGGAATTTCGCATTATGACATCATAATGGAATTTTTACATTATGACATCATAATGGAATTTTGCATGATGACATCATAATGGAATGTTACATTATGACATCATAATGGAATTTTGGATTATGACATCATAATGGAATTTTTACATTATGACATCATAATGGAATGTTGCATTATGACATCATAATGGCATTTTGCATTATGACATCATAATGGAATTTTTGCATTATGACATCATACTGGAATGTTACATTATGACATCATAATGGAAATTTGCATTATGACATCATACTGGAATGTTACATTATGACATCATAATGGAATTTTTGCATTATGACATCATAATGGAATTTTGCATTATGACATCATACTGGAATGTTACATTATGACATCATAATGGAATGTTGCATTATGACATCATGATGGAATGTTGCATTATGACATCATAATGGAATGTTGCATTATGACATCATAATGGAATGTTGCATTATGACATCATAATGAAATGTTGCATTAGGACATCATAATGGAATTTTGCATTATGACATCATAATGGAATGTTGCATTATGACATCATAATGGAATTTTGCATTATGACATCATAATGGAATTTTTACATTATGACATTATAATGGAATTTTGCATTATGACATCATAATGGAATGTTGCATTATGACATCATAATGGAATTTTGCATTATGACATCATAATGGAATGTTGCATTATGACATCATAATGGAATTTTGCATTATGACATCATAATGGAATGTTGCATTATGACATCATAATGGAATGTTGCATTATGACATCATAATGGAATTTTGCATTATGACATCATAATGGAATTTTTGCATTATGACATCATAATGGAATGTTACATTATGACATCATAATGGAATTTTTACATTATGACATCATAATGGAATGTTGCATTATGACATCATAATAGAATGTTGCATTATGACATCATAATGGAATTTTGCATTATGACATCATAATGGAATTTTTACATTATGACATCATAATGGAATTTTGCATTATGACATCATAATGGAATGTTACATTATGACATCATAATGGAATTTTGCATTATGACATCATAATGGGATGTTACATTATGACATCATAATGGAATTTTGCATTATGACATAATGGAATTTTTACATTATGACATCATAATGGAATGTTGCATTATGACATCATAATGGAATGTTGCATTATGACATCATAATGGAATTTTGCATTATGACATCATAATGGAATTTTTACATTATGACATCATAATGGAATGTTGCATTATGACATCATAATGGAATGTTACATTATGACATCATAATGGAATTTTGCATTATGACATCATAATGGAATTTTTACATTATGACATCATAATGGAATTTTGCATGATGACATCATAATGGAATGTTACATTATGACATCATAATGGAATTTTGGATTATGACATCATAATGGAATTTTTACATTATGACATCATAATGGAATGTTGCATTATGACATCATAATGGCATTTTGCATTATGACATCATAATGGAATTTTTGCATTATGACATCATACTGGAATGTTACATTATGACATCATAATGGAAATTTGCATTATGACATCATACTGGAATGTTACATTATGACATCATAATGGAATTTTTGCATTATGACATCATAATGGAATTTTGCATTATGACATCATACTGGAATGTTACATTATGACATCATAATGGAATGTTGCATTATGACATCATGATGGAATGTTGCATTATGACATCATAATGGAATGTTGCATTATGACATCATAATGGAATGTTGCATTATGACATCATAATGGAATGTTGCATTATGACATCATAATGAAATGTTGCATTAGGACATCATAATGGAATTTTGCATTATGACATCATAATGGAATGTTGCATTATGACATCATAATGGAATTTTGCATTATGACATCATAATGGAATTTTTACATTATGACATTATAATGGAATTTTGCATTATGACATCATAATGGAATGTTGCATTATGACATCATAATGGAATTTTGCATTATGACATCATAATGGAATGTTGCATTATGACATCATAATGGAATTTTGCATTATGACATCATAATGGAATGTTGCATTATGACATCATAATGGAATGTTGCATTATGACATCATAATGGAATTTTGCATTATGACATCATAATGGAATTTTTGCATTATGACATCATAATGGAATGTTACATTATGACATCATAATGGAATTTTTACATTATGACATCATAATGGAATGTTGCATTATGACATCATAATAGAATGTTGCATTATGACATCATAATGGAATTTTGCATTATGACATCATAATGGAATTTTTACATTATGACATCATAATGGAATTTTGCATTATGACATCATAATGGAATGTTACATTATGACATCATAATGGAATTTTGCATTATGACATCATAATGGGATGTTACATTATGACATCATAATGGAATTTTGCATTATGACATAATGGAATTTTTACATTATGACATCATAATGGAATGTTGCATTATGACATCATAATGGAATGTTGCATTATGACATCATAATGGAATTTTGCATTATGACATCATAATGGAATTTTTACATTATGACATCATAATGGAATGTTGCATTATGACATCATAATGGAATGTTACATTATGACATCATAATGGAATTTTGCATTATGACATCATAATGGAATTTTTACATTATGACATCATAATGGAATTTTGCATGATGACATCATAATGGAATGTTACATTATGACATCATAATGGAATTTTGGATTATGACATCATAATGGAATTTTTACATTATGACATCATAATGGAATGTTGCATTATGACATCATAATGGCATTTTGCATTATGACATCATAATGGAATTTTTGCATTATGACATCATACTGGAATGTTACATTATGACATCATAATGGAAATTTGCATTATGACATCATACTGGAATGTTACATTATGACATCATAATGGAATTTTTGCATTATGACATCATAATGGAATTTTGCATTATGACATCATACTGGAATGTTACATTATGACATCATAATGGAATGTTGCATTATGACATCATGATGGAATGTTGCATTATGACATCATAATGGAATGTTGCATTATGACATCATAATGGAATGTTGCATTATGACATCATAATGGAATGTTGCATTATGACATCATAATGAAATGTTGCATTAGGACATCATAATGGAATTTTGCATTATGACATCATAATGGAATTTTTACATTATGACATCATAATGGAATTTTGCATTATGACATCATAATGGAATGTTGCATTATGACATCATAATGGAATTTTGCATTATGACATCATAATGGAATGTTACATTATGACATCATAATGGAATGTTGCATTATGACATTATGGCATTTTGCATTATGACATCATAATGGAATTTTTGCATTATGACATCATAATGGAATTTTTGCATTATGACATCATAATGGAATTTTTGCATTATGACATCATAATGGAATTTTGCATTATGACATAATACTGGAATGTTACATTATGACATCATAATGGAATTTTTGCATTATGACATCATAATGGAATTTTGCATCATGACATCATACTGGAATGTTACATTATGACATCATAATGGAATGTTGCATTATGACATCATAATGGAATGTTGCATTATGACATCATAATGGAATGTTGCATTATGACATCATAATGGAATGTTGCATTATGACATCATAATGCAATTTTGCATTATGACATCATAATGGAATGTTGCATTATGACATCATAATGGAATTTTTACATTATGACATCATAATGGAATTTTGCATTATGACATCATAATGGAATGTTACATTATGACATCATAATGGAATTTTGCATTATGACATCATAAAGGGATGTTACATTATGACATCATAATGGAATTTTGCATTATGACATAATGGAATTTTTACATTATGACATCAAAATGGAATGTTGCATTATGACATCATAATGGAATGTTGCATTATGACATCATAATGGAATGTTTCATTATGACATCATAATGGAATTTTGCATTATGACATCAAAATGGAATGTTACATTATGCCATCATAATGGAATTTTGCATTATGACATCATAATGGAATTTTTACATTATGACATCATAATGGAATGTTGCATTATGACATCATAATGGAATGTTACATTATGACATCATAAGGGAATTTTGCATTATGACATCATAATGGAATTTTTACATTATGACATCATAATGGAATTTTGCATTATGACATCATAATGGAATGTTACATTATGACATCATAATGGAATTTTGGATTATGACATCATAAAGGAATTTTTGCATTATGACATCATAATGGAATGTTGCATTATGACATCATAATGGAATTTTGCATTATGACATCATAATGAAATGTTGCATTATGACATCATAATGGCATTTTGCATTATGACATCATAATGGAATTTTTGCATTATGACATCATAATGGAATTTTTTCATTATGACATCATAATGGAATTTTGCATTATGACATCATACTGGAATGTTACATTATGACATCATAATGGAATTTTTGCATTATGACATCATAATGGAATTTTGCATTATGACATCATACTGGAATGTTACATTATGACATCATAATGGTATGTTGCATTATGACATCATAATGGAATGTTGCATTATGACATCATAATGGAATGTTGCATTATGACATCATAATGGAATGTTGCATTATGACATCATAATGGAATGTTGCATTATGACATCATAATGGAATGTTGCATTATGACATCATAATGGAATGTTGCATTATGACATCATAATGAAATGTTGCATTAGGACATCATAATGGAATTTTGCATTATGACATCATAATGGAATGTTGCATTATGACATTATAATGGAATTTTGCATTATGACATCATAATGGAATGTTGCATTATGACATCATAATGGAATTTTGCATTATGACATCATAATGGAATGTTGCATTATGACATCATAATGGAATTTTGCATTATGACATCATAATGGAATGTTGCATTATGACATCATAATGGAATGTTGCATTATGACATCATAATGGAATTTTGCATTATGACATCATAATGGAATTTTTGCATTATGACATCATAATGGAATTTTGCATTATGACATCATAATGGAATGTTACATTATGACATCATAATGGAATTTTTACATTATGACATCATAATGGAATGTTGCATTATGACATCATAATAGAATGTTGCATTATGACATCATAATGGAATTTTGCATTATGACATCATAATGGAATTTTTACATTATGACATCATAATGGAATTTTGCATTATGACATCATAATGGAATGTTACATTATGACATCATAATGGAATTTTGCATTATGACATCATAATGGGATGTTACATTATGACATCATAATGGAATTTTGCATTATGACATAATGGAATTTTTACATTATGACATCATAATGGAATGTTGCATTATGACATCATAATGGAATGTTGCATTATGACATCATAATGGAATTTTGCATTATGACATCATAATGGAATTTTTACATTATGACATCATAATGGAATGTTGCATTATGACATCATAATGGAATGTTACATTATGACATCATAATGGAATTTTGCATTATGACATCATAATGGAATTTTTACATTATGACATCATAATGGAATTTTGCATGATGACATCATAATGGAATGTTACATTATGACATCATAATGGAATTTTGGATTATGACATCATAATGGAATTTTTACATTATGACATCATAATGGAATGTTGCATTATGACATCATAATGGCATTTTGCATTATGACATCATAATGGAATTTTTGCATTATGACATCATACTGGAATGTTACATTATGACATCATAATGGAAATTTGCATTATGACATCATACTGGAATGTTACATTATGACATCATAATGGAATTTTTGCATTATGACATCATAATGGAATTTTGCATTATGACATCATACTGGAATGTTACATTATGACATCATAATGGAATGTTGCATTATGACATCATGATGGAATGTTGCATTATGACATCATAATGGAATGTTGCATTATGACATCATAATGGAATGTTGCATTATGACATCATAATGAAATGTTGCATTAGGACATCATAATGGAATTTTGCATTATGACATCATAATGGAATGTTGCATTATGACATCATAATGGAATTTTGCATTATGACATCATAATGGAATTTTTACATTATGACATCATAATGGAATTTTGCATTATGACATCATAATGGAATGTTGCATTATGACATCATAATGGAATTTTGCATTATGACATCATAATGGAATGTTACATTATGACATCATAATGGAATGTTGCATTATGACATTATGGCATTTTGCATTATGACATCATAATGGAATTTTTGCATTATGACATCATAATGGAATTTTTGCATTATGACATCATAATGGAATTTTTGCATTATGACATCATAATGGAATTTTTGCATTATGACATCATAATGGAATTTTGCATTATGACATCATACTGGAATGTTACATTATGACATCATAATGGAATTTTTGCATTATGACATCATAATGGAATTTTGCATTATGACATCATAATGGAATTTTGCATCATGACATCATACTGGAATGTTACATTATGACATCATAATGGAATGTGGCATTATGACATAATAATGGAATTTTTACATTATGACATCATAATGGAATGTTGCATTATGACATCATAATGGAATTTTGCATTATGACATCATAATGCAATTTTTGCATTATGACATCATAATGGAATTTTGCATCATGACATCATACTGGAATGTTACATTGTGACATCATAATGGAATGTTGCATTATGACATCATAATGGAATGTTGCATTATGACATCATAATGGAATGTTGCATTATGACATCATAATGCAATTTTGCATTATGACATCATAATGGAATGTTGCATTATGCCATCATAATGGAATTTTGCATTATGACATCATAATGAAATTTTTGCATTATGACATCATAATGGAATTTTGCATTATGACATCATAATGGAATGTTACATTATGACATCATAATGGAATTTTGCATTATGACATCATACTGGAATGTTACATTATGACATCATAATGGAATTTTTGCATTATGACATCATAATGGAATTTTGCATTATGACATCATACTGGAATGTTACATTATGACATCATAATGGAATTTTGCATTATGACATCATAATGGAATTTTGCATTATGACATCATAATGGAATGTTGCATTATGACATCATAATGGAATTTTTGCATTATGACATCATAATGGAATTTTGCATTATGACATCATAATGGAATTTTTACATTATGACATCATAATGGAATGTTGCATTATGACATCATAATGGAATTTTGCATTATGACATCATAATGCAATTTTTGCATTATGACATCATAATGGAATTTTGCATTATGACATCATACTGGAATGTTACATTATGACATCATAATGGAATGTTGCATTATGACATCATAATGGAATGTTGCATTATGACATCATAATGGAATGTTGCATTATGACATCATAATGGAATTTTGCATTATGACATCATAATGGAATTTTTGCATTATGACATCATAATGGAATTTTGCATTATGACATCATAATGGAATGTTACATTATGACATCATAATGGAATTTTTACATTATGACATCATAATGGAATGTTGCATTATGACATCATAATAGAATGTTGCATTATGACATCATAATGGAATTTTGCATTATGACATCATAATGGAATTTTTACATTATGACATCATAATGGAATTTTGCATTATGACATCATAATGGAATGTTACATTATGACATCATAATGGAATTTTGCATTATGACATCATAATGGGATGTTACATTATGACATCATAATGGAATTTTGCATTATGACATAATGGAATTTTTACATTATGACATCATAATGGAATGTTGCATTATGACATCATAATGGAATGTTGCATTATGACATCATAATGGAATTTTGCATTATGACATCATAATGGAATTTTTACATTATGACATCATAATGGAATGTTGCATTATGACATCATAATGGAATGTTACATTATGACATCATAATGGAATTTTGCATTATGACATCATAATGGAATTTTTACATTATGACATCATAATGGAATTTTGCATGATGACATCATAATGGAATGTTACATTATGACATCATAATGGAATTTTGGATTATGACATCATAATGGAATTTTTACATTATGACATCATAATGGAATGTTGCATTATGACATCATAATGGCATTTTGCATTATGACATCATAATGGAATTTTTGCATTATGACATCATACTGGAATGTTACATTATGACATCATAATGGAAATTTGCATTATGACATCATACTGGAATGTTACATTATGACATCATAATGGAATTTTTGCATTATGACATCATAATGGAATTTTGCATTATGACATCATACTGGAATGTTACATTATGACATCATAATGGAATGTTGCATTATGACATCATGATGGTATGTTGCATTATGATATCATAATGGAATGTTGCATTATGACATCATAATGGAATGTTGCATTATGACATCATAATGGAATGTTGCATTATGACATCATAATGAAATGTTGCATTAGGACATCATAATGGAATTTTGCATTATGACATCATAATGGAATGTTGCATTATGACATCATAATGGAATTTTGCATTATGACATCATAATGGAATTTTTACATTATGACATCATAATGGAATTTTGCATTATGACATCATAATGGAATGTTGCATTATGACATCATAATGGAATTTTGCATTATGACATCATAATGGAATGTTACATTATGACATCATAATGGAATGTTGCATTATGACATTATGGCATTTTGCATTATGACATCATAATGGAATTTTTGCATTATGACATCATAATGGAATTTTTGCATTATGACATCATAATGGAATTTTTGCATTATGACATCATAATGGAATTTTGCATTATGACATAATACTGGAATGTTACATTATGACATCATAATGGAATTTTTGCATTATGACATCATAATGGAATTTTGCATCATGACATCATACTGGAATGTTACATTATGACATCATAATGGAATGTTGCATTATGACATCATAATGGAATGTTGCATTATGACATCATAATGGAATGTTGCATTATGACATCATAATGGAATGTTGCATTATGACATCATAATGCAATTTTGCATTATGACATCATAATGGAATGTTGCATTATGACATCATAATGGAATTTTTACATTATGACATCATAATGGAATTTTGCATTATGACATCATAATGGAATGTTACATTATGACATCATAATGGAATTTTGCATTATGACATCATAAAGGGATGTTACATTATGACATCATAATGGAATTTTGCATTATGACATAATGGAATTTTTACATTATGACATCAAAATGGAATGTTGCATTATGACATCATAATGGAATGTTGCATTATGACATCATAATGGAATGTTTCATTATGACATCATAATGGAATTTTGCATTATGACATCAAAATGGAATGTTACATTATGCCATCATAATGGAATTTTGCATTATGACATCATAATGGAATTTTTACATTATGACATCATAATGGAATGTTGCATTATGACATCATAATGGAATGTTACATTATGACATCATAAGGGAATTTTGCATTATGACATCATAATGGAATTTTTACATTATGACATCATAATGGAATTTTGCATTATGACATCATAATGGAATGTTACATTATGACATCATAATGGAATTTTGGATTATGACATCATAAAGGAATTTTTGCATTATGACATCATAATGGAATGTTGCATTATGACATCATAATGGAATTTTGCATTATGACATCATAATGAAATGTTGCATTATGACATCATAATGGCATTTTGCATTATGACATCATAATGGAATTTTTGCATTATGACATCATAATGGAATTTTTTCATTATGACATCATAATGGAATTTTGCATTATGACATCATACTGGAATGTTACATTATGACATCATAATGGAATTTTTGCATTATGACATCATAATGGAATTTTGCATTATGACATCATACTGGAATGTTACATTATGACATCATAATGGTATGTTGCATTATGACATCATAATGGAATGTTGCATTATGACATCATAATGGAATGTTGCATTATGACATCATAATGGAATGTTGCATTATGACATCATAATGGAATGTTGCATTATGACATCATAATGGAATTTTGCATTATGACATCATAATGGAATGTTGCATTATGACATCATAATGGAATGTTGCATTATGACATCATAATGGAATTTTGCATTATGACATCATAATGGAATTTTTGCATTATGACATCATAATGGAATTTTGCATTATGACATCATAATGGAATTTTGCATTATAACATCATAATGGAATATTTACATTATGACAACATAATGGAATGTTGCATTATGACATCATAATGGAATTTTGCATTATGACATCATAATGGAATGTTGCATTATGACATCATAATGGAATTTTGCATTATGACATCATAATGGAATGTTGCATTATGACATCATAATGGAATGTTGCATTATGACATTATGGAATGTTGCATTATGACATCATAATGGAATGTTGCATTATGACATCATAATGGAATTTTGCATTATGACATCATAATGGAATGTTACATTATGACATCATAATGGAATGTTGCATTATGACATCATAATGGCATTTTGCATTATGACATCATAATGGAATTTTGCATTATGACATCATACTGGAATGTTACATTATGACATCATAATGGAATTTTTGCATTATGAGATCATAATGGAATTTTTCATTATGACATCATACTGGAATGTTACATTATGACATCATAATAGAATTTTGCATTATGACATCATAATGGAATTTTGCATTATGACATCATAATGCAATTTTTGCATTATGACATCATAATGGAATTTTGCATCATGACATCATACTGGAATGTTACATTATGACATCATAGTGGAATGTTGCATTATGACATCATAATGGAATGTTGCATTATGACATCATAATGGAATGTTGCATTATGACATCATAATGGAATGTTGCATTATGACATCATAATGCAATTTTGCATTATGACATCATAAAGGGATGTTACATTATGACATCATAATGGAATTTTGCATTATGACATAATGGAATTTTTACATTATGACATCATAATGGAATTTTTGCATTATGACATCATAATGGAATTTTGCATTATGACATCATAATGGAATTTTTACATTATGACATCATAATGGAATGTTGCATTATGACATCATAATGGAATTTTGCATTATGACATCATAATGCAATTTTTGCATTATGACATCATAATGGAATTTTGCATCATGACATCATACTGGAATGTTACATTATGACATCATAATGGAATGTTGCATTATGACATCATAATGGAATGTTGCATTATGACATCATAATGGAATGTTGCATTATGACATCATAATGGAATGTTGCATTATGACATCATAATGCAATTTTGCATTTTGACATCATAATGGAATGTTGCATTATGACATCATAATGGAATTTTGCGTTATGACATCATAATGGAATGTTGCATTATGACATCATAATGGAATGTTGCATTATGACATCATAATGGAATTTTGCGTTATGACATCATAATGGAATGTTGCATTATGACATCATAATGGAATGTTGCATTATGACATCATAATGGAATGTTACATTATGACATCATAATGGAATTTTTACATTATGACATCATAATGGAATGTTGCATTATGACATCATAATGGAATGTTGCATTATGACATCATAATGGAATGTTGCATTATGACATCATAATGGAATTTTTACATTATGACATCATAATGGAATTTTGCATTATGACATCATAATGGAATGTTACATTATGACATCATAATGGAATTTTGGATTATGACATCATAATGGAATTTTTACATTATGACATCATAATGGAATGTTGCATTATGACATCATAAGGGAATGTTGCATTATGACATCATAATGGAATTTTTACATTATGACATCATAATGGAATTTTGCATTATGACATCATAATGGAATTTTGCATTATGACATCATAATGGAATTTTGCATTATGACATCATAATGGAATGTTGCATTATGACATCATAATGGAATGTTGCATTATGACATCATAATGGAATTTTGCATTATGACATCATAATGGAATTTTGCATTATGACATCATAATGGAATTTTTGCATTATGACATCATAATGGAATGTTGCATTATGACATCATAATGGAATGTTGCATTATGACATCATAATGGAATGTTGCATTATGACATCATAATGGAATGTTGCATTATGACATTATGGAATTTTGCATTATGACATCATAATGGAATTTTTGCATTATGACATCATAATGGAATTTTGCATTATGACATCATAATGGAATTTTTACATTATGACATCATAATGGAATGTTGCATTATGACATCATAATGGAATGTTGCATTATGACATCATAATGGAATTTTGCATTATGACATCATAATGGCATTTTGCATTATGACATCATAATGGAATTTTTGCATTATGACATCATAATGGAATTTTTGCATTATGACATCATAATGGAATGTTGCATTATGACATCATAATGGAATGTTGCATTATGACATCATAATGGCATTTTGCATTATGACATCATAATGGAATTTTTGCATTATGACATCATAATGGAATTTTTGCATTATGACATCATAATGGAATTTTTGCATTATGACATCATAATGGAATGTTACATTATGACATCATAATGGAATGTTGCATTATGACATCATAATGGCATTTTGCATTATGACATCATAATGGAATTTTTGCATTATGACATCATAATGGAATTTTTGCATTATGACATCATAATGGAATTTTGCATTATGACATCATAATGGAATGTTACATTATGACATCATAATGGAATTTTTGCATTATGACATCATAATGGAATTTTGCATTATGACGTCATACTGGAATGTTACATTATGACATCATAATGGAATTTTGCATTATGACATCATAATGGAATTTTTGCATTATGACATCATAATGGAATTTTGCATTATGACATCATAATGGAATTTTTACATTATGACATCATAATGGAATGTTGCATTATGACATCATAATGGAATGTTGCATTGTGACATCATAATGGAATGTTGCATTATGACATCATAATGGAATGTTGCATTATGACATCATAATGGAATTTTGCATTATGACATCATAATGGAATTTTGCATTATGACATCATAATGGAATTTTGCATTATGACATCATAATGGAATTTTGCATTATGACATCATAATGGAATGTTGCATTATGACATCATAATGGAATGTTGCATTATGACATCATAATGGAATGTTGCATTATGACATCATAATGGAATGTTGCATTATGACATTATGGAATGTTGCATTATGACATCATAATGGCATTTTGCATTATGACATCATAATGGAATTTTGCATTATGACATCATAATGGAATTTTTACATTATGACATCATAATGGAATGTTGCATTATGACATCATAATGGAATGTTGCATTATGACATCATAATGGAATTTTGCATTATGACATCATAATGGCATTTTGCATTATGACATCATAATGGAATTTTTGCATTATGACATCATAATGGAATGTTGCATTATGACATCATAATGGAATGTTGCATTATGACATCATAATGGAATGTTACATTATGACATCATAATGGAATGTTGCATTATGACATCATAATGGCATTTTGCATTATGACATCATAATGGAATTTTGCATTATGACATCATAATGGAATTTTTACATTATGACATCATAATGGAATGTTGCATTATGACATCATAATGGAATGTTGCATTATGACATCATAATGGAATTTTGCATTATGACATCATAATGGCATTTTGCATTATGACATCATAATGGAATTTTTGCATTATGACATCATAATGGAATTTTTGCATTATGACATCATAATGGAATGTTGCATTATGACATCATAATGGAATGTTGCATTATGACATCATAATGGAATGTTACATTATGACATCATAATGGAATGTTGCATTATGACATCATAATGGCATTTTGCATTATGACATCATAATGGAATTTTTGCATTATGACATCATAATGGAATTTTTGCATTATGACATCATAATGGAATTTTGCATTATGACATCATAATGGAATGTTACATTATGACATCATAATGGAATTTTTGCATTATGCCATCATAATGGAATTTTGCATTATGACGTCATACTGGAATGTTACATTATGACATCATAATGGAATTTTGCATTATGACATCATAATGGAATGTTGCATTATGACATCATAATGGAATTTTGCATTATGACATCATAATGGAATTTTTGCATTATGACATCATAATGGAATTTTTGCATTATGACATCATAATGGAATTTTTGCATTATGACATCATAATGGAATGTTACATTATGACATCATAATGGAATGTTGCATTATGACATCATAATGGCATTTTGCATTATGACATCATAATGGAATTTTTGCATTATGACATCATAATGGAATTTTTGCATTATGACATCATAATGGAATTTTGCATTATGACATCATAATGGAATGTTACATTATGACATCATAATGGAATTTTTGCATTATGACATCATAATGGAATTTTGCATTATGACGTCATACTGGAATGTTACATTATGACATCATAATGGAATTTTGCAATATGACATCATAATGGAATGCTGCATTATCACATCATAATGGAATGTTGCATTATGACATCATAATGGAATTTTGCATTATGACATCATAATGGAATTTTGCATCATGACATCATACTGGAATGTTACATTGTGACATCATAATGGAATGTTGCATTATGACATCATAATGGAATGTTGCATTATGACATCATAATGGAATGTTGCATTATGACATCATAATGGAAATTTGCATTATGACATCATAATGGAATGTTGCATTATGACATCATAATGGAATTTTGCATTATGACATCATAATGGAATTTTTGCATTATGACATCATAATGGAATGTTGCATTATGACATCATAATGGAATGTTGCATTATGACATCGTAATGGAATTTTGCATTATGACATCATAATGGAATTTTTGCATTATGACATCATAATGGAATTTTGCATTATGACATCATAATGGAATTTTGCATTATGACATCATAATGGAATTTTGCATTATGACATCATAATGGAATGTTGCATTATGACATCATAATGGAATGTTGCATTATGACATCATAATGGAATGTTGCATTATGACATCATAATGGAATGTTGCATTATGACATTATGGAATGTTGCATTATGACATCATAATGGAATTTTTGCATTATGACATCATAATGGAATTTTGCATTATGACATCATAATGGAATTTTTACATTATGACATCATAATAGAATGTTGCATTATGACATCATAATGGAATGTTGCATTATGACATCATAATGGAATTTTGCATTATGACATCATAATGGCATTTTGCATTATGACATCATAATGGAATTTTTGCATTATGACATCATAATGGAATTTTTGCATTATGACATCATAATGGAATGTTGCATTATGACATCATAATGGAATGTTGCATTATGACATCATAATGGCATTTTGCATTATGACATCATAATGGAATTTTTGCATTATGACATCATAATGGAATTTTTGCATTATGACATCATAATGGAATTTTTGCATTATGACATCATAATGGAATGTTACATTATGACATCATAATGGAATGTTGCATTATGACATCATAATGGCATTTTGCATTATGACATCATAATGGAATTTTTGCATTATGACATCATAATGGAATTTTTGCATTATGACATCATAATGGAATTTTGCATTATGACATCATAATGGAATGTTACATTATGACATCATAATGGAATTTTTGCATTATGACATCATAATGGAATTTTGCATTATGACGTCATACTGGAATGTTACATTATGACATCATAATGGAATTTTGCATTATGACATCATAATGGAATTTTTGCATTATGACATCATAATGGAATTTTGCATTATGACATCATAATGGAATTTTTACATTATGACATCATAATGGAATGTTGCATTATGACATCATAATGGAATGTTGCATTGTGACATCATAATGGAATGTTGCATTATGACATCATAATGGAATGTTGCATTATGACATCATAATGGAATTTTGCATTATGACATCATAATGGAATTTTGCATTATGACATCATAATGGAATTTTGCATTATGACATCATAATGGAATTTTGCATTATGACATCATAATGGAATGTTGCATTATGACATCATAATGGAATGTTGCATTATGACATCATAATGGAATGTTGCATTATGACATTATGGAATGTTGCATTATGACATCATAATGGCATTTTGCATTATGACATCATAATGGAATTTTGCATTATGACATCATAATGGAATTTTTACATTATGACATCATAATGGAATGTTGCATTATGACATCATAATGGAATGTTGCATTATGACATCATAATGGAATTTTGCATTATGACATCATAATGGCATTTTGCATTATGACATCATAATGGAATTTTTGCATTATGACATCATAATGGAATGTTGCATTATGACATCATAATGGAATGTTGCATTATGACATCATAATGGAATGTTACATTATGACATCATAATGGAATGTTGCATTATGACATCATAATGGCATTTTGCATTATGACATCATAATGGAATTTTGCATTATGACATCATAATGGAATTTTTACATTATGACATCATAATGGAATGTTGCATTATGACATCATAATGGAATGTTGCATTATGACATCATAATGGAATTTTGCATTATGACATCATAATGGCATTTTGCATTATGACATCATAATGGAATTTTTGCATTATGACATCATAATGGAATTTTTGCATTATGACATCATAATGGAATGTTGCATTATGACATCATAATGGAATGTTGCATTATGACATCATAATGGAATGTTACATTATGACATCATAATGGAATGTTGCATTATGACATCATAATGGCATTTTGCATTATGACATCATAATGGAATTTTTGCATTATGACATCATAATGGAATTTTTGCATTATGACATCATAATGGAATTTTGCATTATGACATCATAATGGAATGTTACATTATGACATCATAATGGAATTTTTGCATTATGCCATCATAATGGAATTTTGCATTATGACGTCATACTGGAATGTTACATTATGACATCATAATGGAATTTTGCATTATGACATCATAATGGAATGTTGCATTATGACATCATAATGGAATTTTGCATTATGACATCATAATGGAATTTTTGCATTATGACATCATAATGGAATTTTTGCATTATGACATCATAATGGAATTTTTGCATTATGACATCATAATGGAATGTTACATTATGACATCATAATGGAATGTTGCATTATGACATCATAATGGCATTTTGCATTATGACATCATAATGGAATTTTTGCATTATGACATCATAATGGAATTTTTGCATTATGACATCATAATGGAATTTTGCATTATGACATCATAATGGAATGTTACATTATGACATCATAATGGAATTTTTGCATTATGACATCATAATGGAATTTTGCATTATGACGTCATACTGGAATGTTACATTATGACATCATAATGGAATTTTGCAATATGACATCATAATGGAATGCTGCATTATCACATCATAATGGAATGTTGCATTATGACATCATAATGGAATTTTGCATTATGACATCATAATGGAATTTTGCATCATGACATCATACTGGAATGTTACATTGTGACATCATAATGGAATGTTGCATTATGACATCATAATGGAATGTTGCATTATGACATCATAATGGAATGTTGCATTATGACATCATAATGGAAATTTGCATTATGACATCATAATGGAATGTTGCATTATGACATCATAATGGAATTTTGCATTATGACATCATAATGGAATTTTTGCATTATGACATCATAATGGAATTTTGCATTATGACATCATAATGGAATGTTGCATTATGACATCATAATGGAATGTTGCATTATGACATCGTAATGGAATTTTGCATTATGACATCATAATGGAATTTTTGCATTATGACATCATAATGGAATTTTGCATTATGACATCATAATGGAATTTTGCATTATGACATCATAATGGAATTTTGCATTATGACATCATAATGGAATGTTGCATTATGACATCATAATGGAATGTTGCATTATGACATCATAATGGAATGTTGCATTATGACATCATAATGGAATGTTGCATTATGACATTATGGAATTTTGCATTATGACATCATAATGGAATTTTTGCATTATGACATCATAATGGAATTTTGCATTATGACATCATAATGGAATTTTTACATTATGACATCATAATAGAATGTTGCATTATGACATCATAATGGAATGTTGCATTATGACATCATAATGGAATTTTGCATTATGACATCATAATGGCATTTTGCATTATGACATCATAATGGAATTTTTGCATTATGACATCATAATGGAATTTTTGCATTATGACATCATAATGGAATGTTGCATTATGACATCATAATGGCATTTTGCATTATGACATCATAATGGAATTTTTGCATTATGACATCATAATGGAATTTTTGCATTATGACATCATAATGGAATTTTTGCATTATGACATCATAATGGAATGTTACATTATGACATCATAATGGAATGTTGCATTATGACATCATAATGGCATTTTGCATTATGACATCATAATGGAATTTTTGCATTATGACATCATAATGGAATTTTTGCATTATGACATCATAATGGAATTTTGCATTATGACATCATAATGGAATGTTACATTATGACATCATAATGGAATTTTTGCATTATGCCATCATAATGGAATTTTGCATTATGACGTCATACTGGAATGTTACATTATGACATCATAATGGAATTTTGCATTATGACATCATAATGGAATTTTGCATTATGACATCATAATGGAATTTTGCATTATGACATCATAATGGAATTTTTGCATTATGACATCATAATGGAATTTTTGCATTATGACATCATAATGGAATTTTTGCAATATGACATCATAATGGAATTTTTGCATTATGACATCATAATGGAATTTTTGCATTATGACATCATAATGGAATGTTACATTATGACATCATAATGGAATGTTGCATTATGACATCATAATGGCATTTTGCATTATGACATCATAATGGAATTTTTGCATTATGACATCATAATGGAATTTTTGCATTATGACATCATAATGGAATTTTGCATTATGACATCATAATGGAATGTTACATTATGACAGCATAATGGAATTTTTGCATTATGACATCATAGTGGAATTTTGCATTATGACGTCATACTGGAATGTTACATTATGACATCATAATGGAATTTTGCAATATGACATCATAATGGAATGCTGCATTATCACATCATAATGGAATGTTGCATTATGACATCATAATGGAATTTTGCATTATGACATCATAATGGAATTTTTACATTATGACATCATAATGGAATGTTGCATTATGACATCATAATGGAATTTTGCATTATGACATCATAATGCAATTTTTGCATTATGACATCATAATGGAATTTTGCATCATGACATCATACTGGAATGTTACATTGTGACATCATAATGGAATGTTGCATTATGACATCATAATGGAATGTTGCATTATGACATCATAATGGAATGTTGCATTATGACATCATAATGGAATTTTGCATTATGACATCATAATGAAAATTTTGCATTATGACATCATAATGGAATTTTGCATTATGACATCATAATGGAATGTTACATTATGACATCATAATGGAATTTTGCATTATGACATCATACTGGAATGTTACATTATGACATCATAATGGAATTTTTGCATTATGACATCATAATGGAATTTTGCATTATGACATCATACTGGAATGTTACATTATGACATCATAATGGAATTTTGCATTATGACATCATAATGGAATTTTGCATTATGACATCATAATGGAATGCTGCATTATGACATCATAATGGAATGTTGCATTATGACATGATAATGGAATTTTTGCATTATGACATCATAATGGAATTTTGCATTATGACATCATAATGGAATTTTTACATTATGACATCATAATGGAATGTTGCATTATGACATCATAATGGAATTTTGCATTATGACATCATAATGCAATTTTTGCATTATGACATCATAATGGAATTTTGCATTATGACATCATACTGGAATGTTACATTATGACATCATAATGGAATGTTGCATTATGACATCATAATGGAATGTTGCATTATGACATCATAATGGAATGTTGCATTATGACATCATAATGGAATTTTGCATTATGACATCATAATGGAATTTTTGCATTATGACATCATAATGGAATTTTGCATTATGACATCATAATGGAATGTTACATTATGACATCATAATGGAATTTTTACATTATGACATCATAATGGAATGTTGCATTATGACATCATAATGGCATTTTGCATTATGACATCATAATGGAATTTTGCATTATGACATCATAATGGAATTTTTACATTATGACATCATAATGGAATGTTGCATTATGACATCATAATGGAATGTTGCATTATGACATCATAATGGAATTTTGCATTATGACATCATAATGGCATTTTGCATTATGACATCATAATGGAATTTTTGCATTATGACATCATAATGGAATTTTTGCATTATGACATCATAATGGAATGTTGCATTATGACATCATAATGGAATGTTGCATTATGACATCATAATGGAATGTTACATTATGACATCATAATGGAATGTTGCATTATGACATCATAATGGCATTTTGCATTATGACATCATAATGGAATTTTTGCATTATGACATCATAATGGAATTTTTGCATTATGACATCATAATGGAATTTTGCATTATGACATCATAATGGAATGTTACATTATGACATCATAATGGAATTTTTGCATTATGCCATCATAATGGAATTTTGCATTATGACGTCATACTGGAATGTTACATTATGACATCATAATGGAATTTTGCATTATGACATCATAATGGAATGTTGCATTATGACATCATAATGGAATTTTGCATTATGACATCATAATGGAATTTTTGCATTATGACATCATAATGGAATTTTTGCATTATGACATCATAATGGAATTTTTGCATTATGACATCATAATGGAATGTTACATTATGACATCATAATGGAATGTTGCATTATGACATCATAATGGCATTTTGCATTATGACATCATAATGGAATTTTTGCATTATGACATCATAATGGAATTTTTGCATTATGACATCATAATGGAATTTTGCATTATGACATCATAATGGAATGTTACATTATGACATCATAATGGAATTTTTGCATTATGACATCATAATGGAATTTTGCATTATGACGTCATACTGGAATGTTACATTATGACATCATAATGGAATTTTGCAATATGACATCATAATGGAATGCTGCATTATCACATCATAATGGAATGTTGCATTATGACATCATAATGGAATTTTGCATTATGACATCATAATGGAATTTTGCATCATGACATCATACTGGAATGTTACATTGTGACATCATAATGGAATGTTGCATTATGACATCATAATGGAATGTTGCATTATGACATCATAATGGAATGTTGCATTATGACATCATAATGGAAATTTGCATTATGACATCATAATGGAATGTTGCATTATGACATCATAATGGAATTTTGCATTATGACATCATAATGGAATTTTTGCATTATGACATCATAATGGAATGTTGCATTATGACATCATAATGGAATGTTGCATTATGACATCGTAATGGAATTTTGCATTATGACATCATAATGGAATTTTTGCATTATGACATCATAATGGAATTTTGCATTATGACATC
The DNA here is from genome assembly GCF_035609145.1 of Eleutherodactylus coqui. Taxonomy (NCBI): domain Eukaryota; kingdom Metazoa; phylum Chordata; class Amphibia; order Anura; family Eleutherodactylidae; genus Eleutherodactylus; species Eleutherodactylus coqui. The sequence continues at coordinate 132,728 of NW_027102533.1, read as the reverse complement.
ATAATGGAATTTTGCATTATGACATCATAATGGAATTTTGCATTATGACATCATAATGGAATGTTGCATTATGACATCATAATGGAATGTTGCATTATGACATCATAATGGAATGTTGCATTATGACATCATAATGGAATGTTGCATTATGACATTATGGAATTTTGCATTATGACATCATAATGGAATTTTTGCATTATGACATCATAATGGAATTTTGCATTATGACATCATAATGGAATTTTTACATTATGACATCATAATAGAATGTTGCATTATGACATCATAATGGAATGTTGCATTATGACATCATAATGGAATTTTGCATTATGACATCATAATGGCATTTTGCATTATGACATCATAATGGAATTTTTGCATTATGACATCATAATGGAATTTTTGCATTATGACATCATAATGGAATGTTGCATTATGACATCATAATGGAATGTTGCATTATGACATCATAATGGAATTTTGCATTATGACATCATAATGGCATTTTGCATTATGACATCATAATGGAATTTTTGCATTATGACATCATAATGGAATTTTTGCATTATGACATCATAATGGAATGTTGCATTATGACATCATAATGGAATGTTGCATTATGACATCATAATGGCATTTTGCATTATGACATCATAATGGAATTTTTGCATTATGACATCATAATGGAATTTTTGCATTATGACATCATAATGGAATTTTTGCATTATGACATCATAATGGAATGTTACATTATGACATCATAATGGAATGTTGCATTATGACATCATAATGGCATTTTGCATTATGACATCATAATGGAATTTTTGCATTATGACATCATAATGGAATTTTTGCATTATGACATCATAATGGAATTTTGCATTATGACATCATAATGGAATGTTACATTATGACATCATAATGGAATTTTTGCATTATGCCATCATAATGGAATTTTGCATTATGACGTCATACTGGAATGTTACATTATGACATCATAATGGAATTTTGCATTATGACATCATAATGGAATTTTGCATTATGACATCATAATGGAATTTTGCATTATGACATCATAATGGAATTTTTGCATTATGACATCATAATGGAATTTTTGCATTATGACATCATAATGGAATTTTTGCAATATGACATCATAATGGAATTTTTGCATTATGACATCATAATGGAATTTTTGCATTATGACATCATAATGGAATGTTACATTATGACATCATAATGGAATGTTGCATTATGACATCATAATGGCATTTTGCATTATGACATCATAATGGAATTTTTGCATTATGACATCATAATGGAATTTTTGCATTATGACATCATAATGGAATTTTGCATTATGACATCATAATGGAATGTTACATTATGACAGCATAATGGAATTTTTGCATTATGACATCATAGTGGAATTTTGCATTATGACGTCATACTGGAATGTTACATTATGACATCATAATGGAATTTTGCAATATGACATCATAATGGAATGCTGCATTATCACATCATAATGGAATGTTGCATTATGACATCATAATGGAATTTTGCATTATGACATCATAATGGAATTTTTACATTATGACATCATAATGGAATGTTGCATTATGACATCATAATGGAATTTTGCATTATGACATCATAATGCAATTTTTGCATTATGACATCATAATGGAATTTTGCATCATGACATCATACTGGAATGTTACATTGTGACATCATAATGGAATGTTGCATTATGACATCATAATGGAATGTTGCATTATGACATCATAATGGAATGTTGCATTATGACATCATAATGGAATTTTGCATTATGACATCATAATGAAAATTTTGCATTATGACATCATAATGGAATTTTGCATTATGACATCATAATGGAATGTTACATTATGACATCATAATGGAATTTTGCATTATGACATCATACTGGAATGTTACATTATGACATCATAATGGAATTTTTGCATTATGACATCATAATGGAATTTTGCATTATGACATCATACTGGAATGTTACATTATGACATCATAATGGAATTTTGCATTATGACATCATAATGGAATTTTGCATTATGACATCATAATGGAATGCTGCATTATGACATCATAATGGAATGTTGCATTATGACATGATAATGGAATTTTTGCATTATGACATCATAATGGAATTTTGCATTATGACATCATAATGGAATTTTTACATTATGACATCATAATGGAATGTTGCATTATGACATCATAATGGAATTTTGCATTATGACATCATAATGCAATTTTTGCATTATGACATCATAATGGAATTTTGCATTATGACATCATACTGGAATGTTACATTATGACATCATAATGGAATGTTGCATTATGACATCATAATGGAATGTTGCATTATGACATCATAATGGAATGTTGCATTATGACATCATAATGGAATTTTGCATTATGACATCATAATGGAATTTTTGCATTATGACATCATAATGGAATTTTGCATTATGACATCATAATGGAATGTTACATTATGACATCATAATGGAATTTTTACATTATGACATCATAATGGAATGTTGCATTATGACATCATAATGGCATTTTGCATTATGACATCATAATGGAATTTTGCATTATGACATCATAATGGAATTTTTACATTATGACATCATAATGGAATGTTGCATTATGACATCATAATGGAATGTTGCATTATGACATCATAATGGAATTTTGCATTATGACATCATAATGGCATTTTGCATTATGACATCATAATGGAATTTTTGCATTATGACATCATAATGGAATTTTTGCATTATGACATCATAATGGAATGTTGCATTATGACATCATAATGGAATGTTGCATTATGACATCATAATGGAATGTTACATTATGACATCATAATGGAATGTTGCATTATGACATCATAATGGCATTTTGCATTATGACATCATAATGGAATTTTTGCATTATGACATCATAATGGAATTTTTGCATTATGACATCATAATGGAATTTTGCATTATGACATCATAATGGAATGTTACATTATGACATCATAATGGAATTTTTGCATTATGCCATCATAATGGAATTTTGCATTATGACGTCATACTGGAATGTTACATTATGACATCATAATGGAATTTTGCATTATGACATCATAATGGAATGTTGCATTATGACATCATAATGGAATTTTGCATTATGACATCATAATGGAATTTTTGCATTATGACATCATAATGGAATTTTTGCATTATGACATCATAATGGAATTTTTGCATTATGACATCATAATGGAATGTTACATTATGACATCATAATGGAATGTTGCATTATGACATCATAATGGCATTTTGCATTATGACATCATAATGGAATTTTTGCATTATGACATCATAATGGAATTTTTGCATTATGACATCATAATGGAATTTTGCATTATGACATCATAATGGAATGTTACATTATGACATCATAATGGAATTTTTGCATTATGACATCATAATGGAATTTTGCATTATGACGTCATACTGGAATGTTACATTATGACATCATAATGGAATTTTGCAATATGACATCATAATGGAATGCTGCATTATCACATCATAATGGAATGTTGCATTATGACATCATAATGGAATTTTGCATTATGACATCATAATGGAATTTTGCATCATGACATCATACTGGAATGTTACATTGTGACATCATAATGGAATGTTGCATTATGACATCATAATGGAATGTTGCATTATGACATCATAATGGAATGTTGCATTATGACATCATAATGGAAATTTGCATTATGACATCATAATGGAATGTTGCATTATGACATCATAATGGAATTTTGCATTATGACATCATAATGGAATTTTTGCATTATGACATCATAATGGAATGTTGCATTATGACATCATAATGGAATGTTGCATTATGACATCGTAATGGAATTTTGCATTATGACATCATAATGGAATTTTTGCATTATGACATCATAATGGAATTTTGCATTATGACATCATAATGGAATTTTGCATTATGACATCATAATGGAATTTTGCATTATGACATCATAATGGAATGTTGCATTATGACATCATAATGGAATGTTGCATTATGACATCATAATGGAATGTTGCATTATGACATCATAATGGAATGTTGCATTATGACATTATGGAATTTTGCATTATGACATCATAATGGAATTTTTGCATTATGACATCATAATGGAATTTTGCATTATGACATCATAATGGAATTTTTACATTATGACATCATAATAGAATGTTGCATTATGACATCATAATGGAATGTTGCATTATGACATCATAATGGAATTTTGCATTATGACATCATAATGGCATTTTGCATTATGACATCATAATGGAATTTTTGCATTATGACATCATAATGGAATTTTTGCATTATGACATCATAATGGAATGTTGCATTATGACATCATAATGGAATGTTGCATTATGACATCATAATGGCATTTTGCATTATGACATCATAATGGAATTTTTGCATTATGACATCATAATGGAATTTTTGCATTATGACATCATAATGGAATTTTTGCATTATGACATCATAATGGAATGTTACATTATGACATCATAATGGAATGTTGCATTATGACATCATAATGGCATTTTGCATTATGACATCATAATGGAATTTTTGCATTATGACATCATAATGGAATTTTTGCATTATGACATCATAATGGAATTTTGCATTATGACATCATAATGGAATGTTACATTATGACATCATAATGGAATTTTTGCATTATGCCATCATAATGGAATTTTGCATTATGACGTCATACTGGAATGTTACATTATGACATCATAATGGAATTTTGCATTATGACATCATAATGGAATTTTGCATTATGACATCATAATGGAATTTTGCATTATGACATCATAATGGAATTTTTGCATTATGACATCATAATGGAATTTTTGCATTATGACATCATAATGGAATTTTTGCATTATGACATCATAATGGAATTTTTGCATTATGACATCATAATGGAATTTTTGCATTATGACATCATAATGGAATTTTTGCATTATGACATCATAATGGAATTTTTGCATTATGACATCATAATGGAATGTTACATTATGACATCATAATGGAATGTTGCATTATGACATCATAATGGCATTTTGCATTATGACATCATAATGGAATTTTTGCATTATGACATCATAATGGAATTTTTGCATTATGACATCATAATGGAATTTTGCATTATGACATCATAATGGAATGTTACATTATGACAGCATAATGGAATTTTTGCATTATGACATCATAATGGAATTTTGCATTATGACGTCATACTGGAATGTTACATTATGACATCATAATGGAATTTTGCAATATGACATCATAATGGAATGCTGCATTATCACATCATAATGGAATGTTGCATTATGACATCATAATGGAATTTTGCATTATGACATCATAATGGAATTTTTACATTATGACATCATAATGGAATGTTGCATTATGACATCATAATGGAATTTTGCATTATGACATCATAATGCAATTTTTGCATTATGACATCATAATGGAATTTTGCATCATGACATCATACTGGAATGTTACATTGTGACATCATAATGGAATGTTGCATTATGACATCATAATGGAATGTTGCATTATGACATCATAATGGAATGTTGCATTATGACATCATAATGGAATTTTGCATTATGACATCATAATGAAAATTTTGCATTATGACATCATAATGGAATTTTGCATTATGACATCATAATGGAATGTTACATTATGACATCATAATGGAATTTTGCATTATGACATCATACTGGAATGTTACATTATGACATCATAATGGAATTTTTGCATTATGACATCATAATGGAATTTTGCATTATGACATCATAATGGAATGTTACATTATGACATCATAATGGAATTTTTACATTATGACATCATAATGGAATGTTGCATTATGACATCATAATGGAATTTTGCATTATGACATCATAATGGAATTTTTACATTATGACATCATAATGGAATTTTGCATTATGACATCATAATGGAATGTTACATTATGACATCATAATGGAATTTTGCATTATGACATCATAATGGGATGTTACATTATGACATCATAATGGAATTTTGCATTATGACATAATGGAATTTTTACATTATGACATCATAATGGAATGTTGCATTATGACATCATAATGGAATTTTGCATTATGACATCATAATGGAATTTTTGCATTATGACATCATAATGGAATGTTGCATTATGACATCATAATGGAATGTTGCATTATGACATCGTAATGGAATTTTGCATTATGACATCATAATGGAATTTTTGCATTATGACATCATAATGGAATTTTGCATTATGACATCATAATGGAATTTTGCATTATGACATCATAATGGAATTTTGCATTATGACATCATAATGGAATGTTGCATTATGACATCATAATGGAATGTTGCATTATGACATCATAATGGAATGTTGCATTATGACATCATAATGGAATGTTGCATTATGACATTATGGAATTTTGCATTATGACATCATAATGGAATTTTTGCATTATGACATCATAATGGAATTTTGCATTATGACATCATAATGGAATTTTTACATTATGACATCATAATAGAATGTTGCATTATGACATCATAATGGAATGTTGCATTATGACATCATAATGGAATTTTGCATTATGACATCATAATGGCATTTTGCATTATGACATCATAATGGAATTTTTGCATTATGACATCATAATGGATTTTTTGCATTATGACATCATAATGGAATGTTGCATTATGACATCATAATGGAATGTTGCATTATGACATCATAATGGCATTTTGCATTATGACATCATAATGGAATTTTTGCATTATGACATCATAATGGAATTTTTGCATTATGACATCATAATGGAATTTTTGCATTATGACATCATAATGGAATGTTACATTATGACATCATAATGGAATGTTGCATTATGACATCATAATGGCATTTTGCATTATGACATCATAATGGAATTTTTGCATTATGACATCATAATGGAATTTTTGCATTATGACATCATAATGGAATTTTGCATTATGACATCATAATGGAATGTTACATTATGACATCATAATGGAATTTTTGCATTATGACATCATAATGGAATTTTGCATTATGACGTCATACTGGAATGTTACATTATGACATCATAATGGAATTTTGCATTATGACATCATAATGGAATTTTGCATTATGACATCATAATGGAATTTTTGCATTATGACATCATAATGGAATTTTTGCATTATGACATCATAATGGAATTTTTGCATTATGACATCATAATGGAATTTTTGCATTATGACATCATAATGGAATTTTTGCATTATGACATCATAATGGAATGTTACATTATGACATCATAATGGAATGTTGCATTATGACATCATAATGGCATTTTGCATTATGACATCATAATGGAATTTTTGCATTATGACATCATAATGGAATTTTTGCATTATGACATCATAATGGAATTTTGCATTATGACATCATAATGGAATGTTACATTATGACAGCATAATGGAATTTTTGCATTATGACATCATAATGGAATTTTGCATTATGATGTCATACTGGAATGTTACATTATGACATCATAATGGAATTTTGCAATATGACATCATAATGGAATGCTGCATTATCACATCATAATGGAATGTTGCATTATGACATCATAATGGAATTTTGCATTATGACATCATAATGGAATTTTTACATTATGACATCATAATGGAATGTTGCATTATGACATCATAATGGAATTTTGCATTATGACATCATAATGCAATTTTTGCATTATGACATCATAATGGAATTTTGCATCATGACATCATACTGGAATGTTACATTGTGACATCATAATGGAATGTTGCATTATGACATCATAATGGAATGTTGCATTATGACATCATAATGGAATGTTGCATTATGACATCATAATGGAATTTTGCATTATGACATCATAATGAAAATTTTGCATTATGACATCATAATGGAATTTTGCATTATGACATCATAATGGAATGTTACATTATGACATCATAATGGAATTTTGCATTATGACATCATACTGGAATGTTACATTATGACATCATAATGGAATTTTTGCATTATGACATCATAATGGAATTTTGCATTATGACATCATACTGGAATGTTACATTATGACATCATAATGGAATTTTGCATTATGACATCATAATGGAATTTTGCATTATGACATCATAATGGAATGCTGCATTATGACATCATAATGGAATGTTGCATTATGACATGATAATGGAATTTTTGCATTATGACATCATAATGGAATTTTGCATTATGACATCATAATGGAATTTTTACATTATGACATCATAATGGAATGTTGCATTATGACATCATAATGGAATTTTGCATTATGACATCATAATGCAATTTTTGCATTATGACATCATAATGGAATTTTGCATTATGACATCATACTGGAATGTTACATTATGACATCATAATGGAATGTTGCATTATGACATCATAATGGAATGTTGCATTATGACATCATAATGGAATGTTGCATTATGACATCATAATGGAATTTTGCATTATGACATCATAATGGAATTTTTGCATTATGACATCATAATGGAATTTTGCATTATGACATCACAATGGAATGTTACATTATGACATCATAATGGAATTTTTACATTATGACATCATAATGGAATGTTGCATTATGACATCATAATGGCATTTTGCATTATGACATCATAATGGAATTTTGCATTATGACATCATAATGGAATTTTTACATTATGACATCATAATGGAATGTTGCATTATGACATCATAATGGAATGTTGCATTATGACATCATAATGGAATTTTGCATTATGACATCATAATGGCATTTTGCATTATGACATCATAATGGAATTTTTGCATTATGACATCATAATGGAATTTTTGCATTATGACATCATAATGGAATGTTGCATTATGACATCATAATGGAATGTTGCATTATGACATCATAATGGAATGTTACATTATGACATCATAATGGAATGTTGCATTATGACATCATAATGGCATTTTGCATTATGACATCATAATGGAATTTTTGCATTATGACATCATAATGGAATTTTTGCATTATGACATCATAATGGAATTTTGCATTATGACATCATAATGGAATGTTACATTATGACATCATAATGGAATTTTTGCATTATGCCATCATAATGGAATTTTGCATTATGACGTCATACTGGAATGTTACATTATGACATCATAATGGAATTTTGCATTATGACATCATAATGGAATGTTGCATTATGACATCATAATGGAATTTTGCATTATGACATCATAATGAAAATTTTGCATTATGACATCATAATGGAATTTTGCATTATGACATCATAATGGAATGTTACATTATGACATCATAATGGAATTTTGCATTATGACATCATACTGGAATGTTACATTATGACATCATAATGGAATTTTTGCATTATGACATCATAATGGAATTTTGCATTATGACATCATAATGGAATGTTACATTATGACATCATAATGGAATTTTTACATTATGACATCATAATGGAATGTTGCATTATGACATCATAATGGAATTTTGCATTATGACATCATAATGGAATTTTTACATTATGACATCATAATGGAATTTTGCATTATGACATCATAATGGAATGTTACATTATGACATCATAATGGAATTTTGCATTATGACATCATAATGGGATGTTACATTATGACATCATAATGGAATTTTGCATTATGACATAATGGAATTTTTACATTATGACATCATAATGGAATGTTGCATTATGACATCATAATGGAATTTTGCATTATGACATCATAATGGAATTTTTGCATTATGACATCATAATGGAATGTTGCATTATGACATCATAATGGAATGTTGCATTATGACATCGTAATGGAATTTTGCATTATGACATCATAATGGAATTTTTGCATTATGACATCATAATGGAATTTTGCATTATGACATCATAATGGAATTTTGCATTATGACATCATAATGGAATTTTGCATTATGACATCATAATGGAATGTTGCATTATGACATCATAATGGAATGTTGCATTATGACATCATAATGGAATGTTGCATTATGACATCATAATGGAATGTTGCATTATGACATTATGGAATTTTGCATTATGACATCATAATGGAATTTTTGCATTATGACATCATAATGGAATTTTGCATTATGACATCATAATGGAATTTTTACATTATGACATCATAATAGAATGTTGCATTATGACATCATAATGGAATGTTGCATTATGACATCATAATGGAATTTTGCATTATGACATCATAATGGCATTTTGCATTATGACATCATAATGGAATTTTTGCATTATGACATCATAATGGATTTTTTGCATTATGACATCATAATGGAATGTTGCATTATGACATCATAATGGAATGTTGCATTATGACATCATAATGGCATTTTGCATTATGACATCATAATGGAATTTTTGCATTATGACATCATAATGGAATTTTTGCATTATGACATCATAATGGAATTTTTGCATTATGACATCATAATGGAATGTTACATTATGACATCATAATGGAATGTTGCATTATGACATCATAATGGCATTTTGCATTATGACATCATAATGGAATTTTTGCATTATGACATCATAATGGAATTTTTGCATTATGACATCATAATGGAATTTTGCATTATGACATCATAATGGAATGTTACATTATGACATCATAATGGAATTTTTGCATTATGACATCATAATGGAATTTTGCATTATGACGTCATACTGGAATGTTACATTATGACATCATAATGGAATTTTGCATTATGACATCATAATGGAATTTTGCATTATGACATCATAATGGAATTTTGCATTATGACATCATAATGGAATTTTTGCATTATGACATCATAATGGAATTTTTGCATTATGACATCATAATGGAATTTTTGCATTATGACATCATAATGGAATTTTTGCATTATGACATCATAATGGAATTTTTGCATTATGACATCATAATGGAATGTTACATTATGACATCATAATGGAATGTTGCATTATGACATCATAATGGCATTTTGCATTATGACATCATAATGGAATTTTTGCATTATGACATCATAATGGAATTTTTGCATTATGACATCATAATGGAATTTTGCATTATGACATCATAATGGAATGTTACATTATGACAGCATAATGGAATTTTTGCATTATGACATCATAATGGAATTTTGCATTATGATGTCATACTGGAATGTTACATTATGACATCATAATGGAATTTTGCAATATGACATCATAATGGAATGCTGCATTATCACATCATAATGGAATGTTGCATTATGACATCATAATGGAATTTTGCATTATGACATCATAATGGAATTTTTACATTATGACATCATAATGGAATGTTGCATTATGACATCATAATGGAATTTTGCATTATGACATCATAATGCAATTTTTGCATTATGACATCATAATGGAATTTTGCATCATGACATCATACTGGAATGTTACATTGTGACATCATAATGGAATGTTGCATTATGACATCATAATGGAATGTTGCATTATGACATCATAATGGAATGTTGCATTATGACATCATAATGGAATTTTGCATTATGACATCATAATGAAAATTTTGCATTATGACATCATAATGGAATTTTGCATTATGACATCATAATGGAATGTTACATTATGACATCATAATGGAATTTTGCATTATGACATCATACTGGAATGTTACATTATGACATCATAATGGAATTTTTGCATTATGACATCATAATGGAATTTTGCATTATGACATCATACTGGAATGTTACATTATGACATCATAATGGAATTTTGCATTATGACATCATAATGGAATTTTGCATTATGACATCATAATGGAATGCTGCATTATGACATCATAATGGAATGTTGCATTATGACATGATAATGGAATTTTTGCATTATGACATCATAATGGAATTTTGCATTATGACATCATAATGGAATTTTTACATTATGACATCATAATGGAATGTTGCATTATGACATCATAATGGAATTTTGCATTATGACATCATAATGCAATTTTTGCATTATGACATCATAATGGAATTTTGCATTATGACATCATACTGGAATGTTACATTATGACATCATAATGGAATGTTGCATTATGACATCATAATGGAATGTTGCATTATGACATCATAATGGAATGTTGCATTATGACATCATAATGGAATTTTGCATTATGACATCATAATGGAATTTTTGCATTATGACATCATAATGGAATTTTGCATTATGACATCACAATGGAATGTTACATTATGACATCATAATGGAATTTTTACATTATGACATCATAATGGAATGTTGCATTATGACATCATAATGGCATTTTGCATTATGACATCATAATGGAATTTTGCATTATGACATCATAATGGAATTTTTACATTATGACATCATAATGGAATGTTGCATTATGACATCATAATGGAATGTTGCATTATGACATCATAATGGAATTTTGCATTATGACATCATAATGGCATTTTGCATTATGACATCATAATGGAATTTTTGCATTATGACATCATAATGGAATTTTTGCATTATGACATCATAATGGAATGTTGCATTATGACATCATAATGGAATGTTGCATTATGACATCATAATGGAATGTTACATTATGACATCATAATGGAATGTTGCATTATGACATCATAATGGCATTTTGCATTATGACATCATAATGGAATTTTTGCATTATGACATCATAATGGAATTTTTGCATTATGACATCATAATGGAATTTTGCATTATGACATCATAATGGAATGTTACATTATGACATCATAATGGAATTTTTGCATTATGCCATCATAATGGAATTTTGCATTATGACGTCATACTGGAATGTTACATTATGACATCATAATGGAATTTTGCATTATGACATCATAATGGAATGTTGCATTATGACATCATAATGGAATTTTGCATTATGACATCATAATGGAATTTTTGCATTATGACATCATAATGGAATTTTTGCATTATGACATCATAATGGAATTTTTGCATTATGACATCATAATGGAATGTTACATTATGACATCATAATGGAATGTTGCATTATGACATCATAATGGCATTTTGCATTATGACATCATAATGGAATTTTTGCATTATGACATCATAATGGAATTTTTGCATTATGACATCATAATGGAATTTTGCATTATGACATCATAATGGAATGTTACATTATGACATCATAATGGAATTTTTGCATTATGACATCATAATGGAATTTTGCATTATGACGTCATACTGGAATGTTACATTATGACATCATAATGGAATTTTGCAATATGACATCATAATGGAATGCTGCATTATCACATCATAATGGAATGTTGCATTATGACATCATAATGGAATTTTGCATTATGACATCATAATGGAATTTTGCATCATGACATCATACTGGAATGTTACATTGTGACATCATAATGGAATGTTGCATTATGACATCATAATGGAATGTTGCATTATGACATCATAATGGAATGTTGCATTATGACATCATAATGGAAATTTGCATTATGACATCATAATGGAATGTTGCATTATGACATCATAATGGAATTTTGCATTATGACATCATAATGGAATTTTTGCATTATGACATCATAATGGAATGTTGCATTATGACATCATAATGGAATGTTGCATTATGACATCGTAATGGAATTTTGCATTATGACATCATAATGGAATTTTTGCATTATGACATCATAATGGAATTTTTGCATTATGACATCATAATGGAATTTTGCATTATGACATCATAATGGAATTTTGCATTATGACATCATAATGGAATGTTGCATTATGACATCATAATGGAATGTTGCATTATGACATCATAATGGAATGTTGCATTATGACATCATAATGGAATGTTGCATTATGACATTATGGAATTTTGCATTATGACATCATAATGGAATTTTTGCATTATGACATCATAATGGAATTTTGCATTATGACATCATAATGGAATTTTTACATTATGACATCATAATAGAATGTTGCATTATGACATCATAATGGAATGTTGCATTATGACATCATAATGGAATTTTGCATTATGACATCATAATGGCATTTTGCATTATGACATCATAATGGAATTTTTGCATTATGACATCATAATGGAATTTTTGCATTATGACATCATAATGGAATGTTGCATTATGACATCATAATGGAATGTTGCATTATGACATCATAATGGCATTTTGCATTATGACATCATAATGGAATTTTTGCATTATGACATCATAATGGAATTTTTGCATTATGACATCATAATGGAATTTTTGCATTATGACATCATAATGGAATGTTACATTATGACATCATAATGGAATGTTGCATTATGACATCATAATGGCATTTTGCATTATGACATCATAATGGAATTTTTGCATTATGACATCATAATGGAATTTTTGCATTATGACATCATAATGGAATTTTGCATTATGACATCATAATGGAATGTTACATTATGACATCATAATGGAATTTTTGCATTATGCCATCATAATGGAATTTTGCATTATGACGTCATACTGGAATGTTACATTATGACATCATAATGGAATTTTGCATTATGACATCATAATGGAATTTTGCATTATGACATCATAATGGAATTTTGCATTATGACATCATAATGGAATTTTTGCATTATGACATCATAATGGAATTTTTGCATTATGACATCATAATGGAATTTTTGCATTATGACATCATAATGGAATTTTTGCATTATGACATCATAATGGAATTTTTGCATTATGACATCATAATGGAATGTTACATTATGACATCATAATGGAATGTTGCATTATGACATCATAATGGAATTTTGCATTATGACATCATAATGGAATGTTACATTATGACATCATAATGGAATGTTGCATTTTGACATCATAATGGAATGTTACATTATGACATCATAAGGGAATTTTGCATTATGACATCATAATGGAATTTTTACATTATGACATCATAATGGAATTTTGCATTATGACATCATAATGGAATGTTACATTATGACAGCATAATGGAATTTTTGCATTATGACATCATAATGGAATTTTGCATTATGACGTCATACTGGAATGTTACATTATGACATCATAATGGAATTTTGCAATATGACATCATAATGGAATGCTGCATTATCACATCATAATGGAATGTTGCATTATGACATCATAATGGAATTTTGCATTATGACATCATAATGGAATTTTTACATTATGACATCATAATGGAATGTTGCATTATGACATCATAATGGAATTTTGCATTATGACATCATAATGCAATTTTTGCATTATGACATCATAATGGAATTTTGCATCATGACATCATACTGGAATGTTACATTGTGACATCATAATGGAATGTTGCATTATGACATCATAATGGAATGTTGCATTATGACATCATAATGGAATGTTGCATTATGACATCATAATGGAATTTTGCATTATGACATCATAATGAAAATTTTGCATTATGACATCATAATGGAATTTTGCATTATGACATCATAATGGAATGTTACATTATGACATCATAATGGAATTTTGCATTATGACATCATACTGGAATGTTACATTATGACATCATAATGGAATTTTTGCATTATGACATCATAATGGAATTTTGCATTATGACATCATACTGGAATGTTACATTATGACATCATAATGGAATTTTGCATTATGACATCATAATGGAATTTTGCATTATGACATCATAATGGAATGCTGCATTATGACATCATAATGGAATGTTGCATTATGACATGATAATGGAATTTTTGCATTATGACATCATAATGGAATTTTGCATTATGACATCATAATGGAATTTTTACATTATGACATCATAATGGAATGTTGCATTATGACATCATAATGGAATTTTGCATTATGACATCATAATGCAATTTTTGCATTATGACATCATAATGGAATTTTGCATTATGACATCATACTGGAATGTTACATTATGACATCATAATGGAATGTTGCATTATGACATCATAATGGAATGTTGCATTATGACATCATAATGGAATGTTGCATTATGACATCATAATGGAATTTTGCATTATGACATCATAATGGAATTTTTGCATTATGACATCATAATGGAATTTTGCATTATGACATCATAATGGAATGTTACATTATGACATCATAATGGAATTTTTACATTATGACATCATAATGGAATGTTGCATTATGACATCATAATGGAATTTTGCATTATGACATCATAATGGAATTTTTACATTATGACATCATAATGGAATTTTGCATTATGACATCATAATGGAATGTTACATTATGACATCATAATGGAATTTTGCATTATGACATCATAATGGGATGTTACATTATGACATCATAATGGAATTTTGCATTATGACATAATGGAATTTTTACATTATGACATCATAATGGAATGTTGCATTATGACATCATAATGGAATGTTGCATTATGACATCATAATGGAATTTTGCATTATGACATCATAATGGAATTTTTACATTATGACATCATAATGGAATGTTGCATTATGACATCATAATGGAATGTTACATTATGACATCATAATGGAATTTTGCATTATGACATCATAATGGAATTTTTACATTATGACATCATAATGGAATTTTGCATGATGACATCATAATGGAATGTTACATTATGACATCATAATGGAATTTTGGATTATGACATCATAATGGAATTTTTACATTATGACATCATAATGGAATGTTGCATTATGACATCATAATGGCATTTTGCATTATGACATCATAATGGAATTTTTGCATTATGACATCATACTGGAATGTTACATTATGACATCATAATGGAAATTTGCATTATGACATCATACTGGAATGTTACATTATGACATCATAATGGAATTTTTGCATTATGACATCATAATGGAATTTTGCATTATGACATCATACTGGAATGTTACATTATGACATCATAATGGAATGTTGCATTATGACATCATGATGGAATGTTGCATTATGACATCATAATGGAATGTTGCATTATGACATCATAATGGAATGTTGCATTATGACATCATAATGAAATGTTGCATTAGGACATCATAATGGAATGTTGCATTATGACATCATAATGGAATTTTGCATTATGACATCATAATGGAATTTTTACATTATGACATCATAATGGAAATTTGCATTATGACATCATAATGGAATGTTGCATTATGACATCATAATGGAATTTTGCATTATGACATCATAATGGAATGTTACATTATGACATCATAATGGAATGTTGCATTATGACATTATGGCATTTTGCATTATGACATCATAATGGAATTTTTGCATTATGACATCATAATGGAATTTTTGCATTATGACATCATAATGGAATTTTTGCATTATGACATCATAATGGAATTTTGCATTATGACATCATACTGGAATGTTACATTATGACATCATAATGGAATTTTTGCATTATGACATCATAATGGAATTTTGCATTATGACATCATAATGGAATGTTACATTATGACATCATAATGGAATTTTTACATTATGACATCATAATGGAATGTTGCATTATGACATCATAATGGAATTTTGCATTATGACATCATAATGGAATTTTTACATTATGACATCATAATGGAATTTTGCATTATGACATCATAATGGAATGTTACATTATGACATCATAATGGAATTTTGCATTATGACATCATAATGGGATGTTACATTATGACATCATAATGGAATGTTGCATTATGACATCATAATGGAATGTTGCATTATGACATCATAATGGAATTTTGCATTATGACATCATAATGGAATTTTTGCATTATGACATCATAATGGAATTTTTGCATTATGACATCATAATGGAATTTTGCATTATGACATCATACTGGAATGTTACATTATGACATCATAATGGAATTTTTGCATTATGACATCATAATGGAATTTTGCATTATGACATCATAATGGAATGTTACATTATGACATCATAATGGAATTTTTACATTATGACATCATAATGGAATGTTGCATTATGACATCATAATGGAATTTTGCATTATGACATCATAATGGAATTTTTACATTATGACATCATAATGGAATTTTGCATTATGACATCATAATGGAATGTTACATTATGACATCATAATGGAATTTTGCATTATGACATCATAATGGGATGTTACATTATGACATCATAATGGAATTTTGCATTATGACATAATGGAATTTTTACATTATGACATCATAATGGAATGTTGCATTATGACATCATAATGGAATGTTGCATTATGACATCATAATGGAATTTTGCATTATGACATCATAATGGAATTTTTACATTATGACATCATAATGGAATGTTGCATTATGACATCATAATGGAATGTTACATTATGACATCATAATGGAATTTTGCATTATGACATCATAATGGAATTTTTACATTATGACATCATAATGGAATTTTGCATGATGACATCATAATGGAATGTTACATTATGACATCATAATGGAATTTTGGATTATGACATCATAATGGAATTTTTACATTATGACATCATAATGGAATGTTGCATTATGACATCATAATGGCATTTTGCATTATGACATCATAATGGAATTTTTGCATTATGACATCATACTGGAATGTTACATTATGACATCATAATGGAAATTTGCATTATGACATCATACTGGAATGTTACATTATGACATCATAATGGAATTTTTGCATTATGACATCATAATGGAATTTTGCATTATGACATCATACTGGAATGTTACATTATGACATCATAATGGAATGTTGCATTATGACATCATGATGGAATGTTGCATTATGACATCATAATGGAATGTTGCATTATGACATCATAATGGAATGTTGCATTATGACATCATAATGAAATGTTGCATTAGGACATCATAATGGAATGTTGCATTATGACATCATAATGGAATTTTGCATTATGACATCATAATGGAATTTTTACATTATGACATCATAATGGAAATTTGCATTATGACATCATAATGGAATGTTGCATTATGACATCATAATGGAATTTTGCATTATGACATCATAATGGAATGTTACATTATGACATCATAATGGAATGTTGCATTATGACATTATGGCATTTTGCATTATGACATCATAATGGAATTTTTGCATTATGACATCATAATGGAATTTTTGCATTATGACATCATAATGGAATTTTTGCATTATGACATCATAATGGAATTTTGCATTATGACATCATACTGGAATGTTACATTATGACATCATAATGGAATTTTTGCATTATGACATCATAATGGAATTTTGCATTATGACATCATAATGGAATTTTGCATCATGACATCATACTGGAATGTTACATTATGACATCATAATGGAATGTTGCATTATGACATCATAATGGAATGTTGCATTATGACATCATAATGGAATGTTGCATTATGACATCATAATGGAATGTTGCATTATGACATCATAATGCAATTTTGCATTATGACATCATAATGGAATGTTGCATTATGACATCATAATAAAATTTTTACATTATGACATCATAATGGAATTTTGCATTATGACATCATAATGGAATGTTACATTATGACATCATAATGGAATTTTGCATTATGACATCATAAAGGGATGTTACATTATGACATCATAATGGAATTTTGCATTATGACATAATGGAATTTTTACATTATGACATCAAAATGGAATGTTGCATTATGACATCATAATGGAATGTTGCATTATGACATCATAATGGAATGTTTCATTATGACATCATAATGGAATTTTGCATTATGACATCAAAATGGAATGTTACATTATGCCATCATAATGGAATTTTGCATTATGACATCATAATGGAATTTTTACATTATGACATCATAATGGAATGTTGCATTATGACATCATAATGGAATGTTACATTATGACATCATAAGGGAATTTTGCATTATGACATCATAATGGAATTTTTGCATTATGACATCATAATGGAATTTTGCATTATGACATCATAATGGAATGTTACATTATGACATCATAATGGAATTTTTGCATTATGCCATCATAATGGAATTTTGCATTATGACGTCATACTGGAATGTTACATTATGACATCATAATGGAATTTTGCATTATGACATCATAATGGAATTTTGCATTATGACATCATAATGGAATTTTGCATTATGACATCATAATGGAATTTTTGCATTATGACATCATAATGGAATTTTTGCATTATGACATCATAATGGAATTTTTGCATTATGACATCATAATGGAATTTTTGCATTATGACATCATAATGGAATGTTACATTATGACATCATAATGGAATGTTGCATTATGACATCATAATGGCATTTTGCATTATGACATCATAATGGAATTTTTGCATTATGACATCATAATGGAATTTTTGCATTATGACATCATAATGGAATTTTGCATTATGACATCATAATGGAATGTTACATTATGACATCATAATGGAATTTTTGCATTATGACATCATAATGGAATTTTGCATTATGACGTCATACTGGAATGTTACATTATCACATCATAATGGAATGTTGCATTATGACATCATAATGGAATTTTGCATTATGACATCATAATGGAATTTTTGCATTATGACATCATAATGGAATTTTGCATTATGACATCATAATGGAATTTTTACATTATGACATCATAATGGAATGTTGCATTATGACATCATAATGGAATTTTGCATTATGACATCATAATGCAATTTTTGCATTATGACATCATAATGGAATTTTGCATCATGACATCATACTGGAATGTTACATTGTGACATCATAATGGAATGTTGCATTATGACATCATAATGGAATGTTGCATTATGACATCATAATGGAATGTTGCATTATGACATCATAATGGAATGTTGCATTATGACATCATAATGGAATGTTGCATTATGACATCATAATGCAATTTTGCATTATGACATCATAATGGAATGTTGCATTATGACATCATAATGGAATTTTGCATTATGACATCATAATGAAATTTTTGCATTATGACATCATAATGGAATTTTGCATTATGACATCATAATGGAATGTTACATTATGACATCATAATGGAATTTTGCATTATGACATCATACTGGAATGTTACATTATGACATCATAATGGAATTTTTGCATTATGACATCATAATGGAATTTTGCATTATGACATCATACTGGAATGTTACATTATGACATCATAATGGAATTTTGCATTTTGACATCATAATGGAATTTTGCATTATGACATCATAATGGAATGCTGCATTATGACATCATAATGGAATTTTGCATTATGACATCATAATGGAATTTTTGCATTATGACATCATAATGGAATTTTGCATTATGACATCATAATGGAATTTTTACATTATGACATCATAATGGAATGTTGCATTATGACATCATAATGGAATTTTGCATTATGACATCATAATGCAATTTTTGCATTATGACATCATAATGGAATTTTGCATCATGACATCATACTGGAATGTTACATTGTGACATCATAATGGAATGTTGCATTATGACATCATAATGGAATGTTGCATTATGACATCATAATGGAATGTTGCATTATGACATCATAATGGAATGTTGCATTATGACATCATAATGCAATTTTGCATTATGACATCATAATGGAATGTTGCATTATGACATCATAATGGAATTTTGCATTATAACATCATAATGAAATTTTTGCATTATGACATCATAATGGAATTTTGCATTATGACATCATAATGGAATGTTACATTATGACATCATAATGGAATTTTGCATTATGACATCATACTGGAATGTTACATTATGACATCATAATGGAATTTTTGCATTATGACATCATAATGGAATTTTGCATTATGACATCATACTGGAATGTTACATTATGACATCATAATGGAATTTTGCATTTTGACATCATAATGGAATTTTGCATTATGACATCATAATGGAATGCTGCATTATGACATCATAATGGAATGTTGCATTATGACATCATAATGGAATTTTTGCATTATGACATCATAATGGAATTTTGCATTATGACATCATAATGGAATTTTTACATTATGACATCATAATGGAATGTTGCATTATGACATCATAATGGAATTTTGCATTATGACATCATAATGCAATTTTTGCATTATGACATCATAATGGAATTTTGCATTATG
Source organism: Eleutherodactylus coqui (assembly GCF_035609145.1). Classification (NCBI taxonomy): domain Eukaryota; kingdom Metazoa; phylum Chordata; class Amphibia; order Anura; family Eleutherodactylidae; genus Eleutherodactylus; species Eleutherodactylus coqui. The sequence continues at coordinate 110,044 of NW_027102533.1, read as the reverse complement.
ACATCATACTGGAATGTTACATTATGACATCATAATGGAATGTTGCATTATGACATCATAATGGAATGTTGCATTATGACATCATAATGGAATGTTGCATTATGACATCATAATGGAATTTTTACATTATGACATCATAATGGAATTTTGCATTATGACATCATAATGGAATGTTACATTATGACATCATAATGGAATTTTGCATTATGACATCATAATGGGATGTTACATTATGACATCATAATGGAATTTTGCATTATGACATAATGGAATTTTTACATTATGACATCATAATGGAATGTTGCATTATGACATCATAATGGAATGTTGCATTATGACATCATAATGGAATTTTGCATTATGACATCATAATGGAATTTTTACATTATGACATCATAATGGAATGTTGCATTATGACATCATAATGGAATGTTACATTATGACATCATAATGGAATTTTGCATTATGACATCATAATGCAATTTTTACATTATGACATCATAATGGAATTTTGCATGATGACATCATAATGGAATGTTACATTATGACATCATAATGGAATTTTGGATTATGACATCATAATGGAATTTTTACATTATGACATCATAATGGAATGTTGCATTATGACATCATAATGGCATTTTGCATTATGACATCATAATGGAATTTTTGCATTATGACATCATACTGGAATGTTACATTATGACATCATAATGGAAATTTGCATTATGACATCATACTGGAATGTTACATTATGACATCATAATGGAATTTTTGCATTATGACATCATAATGGAATTTTGCATTATGACATCATACTGGAATGTTACATTATGACATCATAATGGAATGTTGCATTATGACATCATGATGGAATGTTGCATTATGACATCATAATGGAATGTTGCATTATGACATCATAATGGAATGTTGCATTATGACATCATAATGAAATGTTGCATTAGGACATCATAATGGAATTTTGCATTATGACATCATAATGGAATGTTGCATTATGACATCATAATGGAATTTTGCATTATGACATCATAATGGAATTTTTACATTATGACATTATAATGGAATTTTGCATTATGACATCATAATGGAATGTTGCATTATGACATCATAATGGAATTTTGCATTATGACATCATAATGGAATGTTGCATTATGACATCATAATGGAATTTTGCATTATGACATCATAATGGAATGTTGCATTATGACATCATAATGGAATGTTGCATTATGACATCATAATGGAATTTTGCATTATGACATCATAATGGAATTTTTGCATTATGACATCATAATGGAATTTTGCATTATGACATCATAATGGAATGTTACATTATGACATCAAAATGGAATTTTTACATTATGACATCATAATGGAATGTTGCATTATGACATCATAATAGAATGTTGCATTATGACATCATAATGGAATTTTGCATTATGACATCATAATGGAATTTTTACATTATGACATCATAATGGAATTTTGCATTATGACATCATAATGGAATGTTACATTATGACATCATAATGGAATTTTGCATTATGACATCATAATGGGATGTTACATTATGACATCATAATGGAATTTTGCATTATGACATAATGGAATTTTTACATTATGACATCATAATGGAATGTTGCATTATGACATCATAATGGAATGTTGCATTATGACATCATAATGGAATTTTGCATTATGACATCATAATGGAATTTTTACATTATGACATCATAATGGAATGTTGCATTATGACATCATAATGGAATTTTGCATTATGACATCATAATGGAATTTTTACATTATGACATCATAATGGAATTTTGCATGATGACATCATAATGGAATGTTACATTATGACATCATAATGGAATTTTGGATTATGACATCATAATGGAATTTTTACATTATGACATCATAATGGAATGTTGCATTATGACATCATAATGGCATTTTGCATTATGACATCATAATGGAATTTTTGCATTATGACATCATACTGGAATGTTACATTATGACATCATAATGGAAATTTGCATTATGACATCATACTGGAATGTTACATTATGACATCATAATGGAATTTTTGCATTATGACATCATAATGGAATTTTGCATTATGACATCATACTGGAATGTTACATTATGACATCATAATGGAATGTTGCATTATGACATCATGATGGAATGTTGCATTATGACATCATAATGGAATGTTGCATTATGACATCATAATGGAATGTTGCATTATGACATCATAATGAAATGTTGCATTAGGACATCATAATGGAATTTTGCATTATGACATCATAATGGAATGTTGCATTATGACATCATAATGGAATTTTGCATTATGACACCATAATGGAATTTTTACATTATGACATCATAATGGAATTTTGCATTATGACATCATAATGGAATGTTGCATTATGACATCATAATGGAATTTTGCATTATGACATCATAATGGAATGTTACATTATGACATCATAATGGAATGTTGCATTATGACATTATGGCATTTTGCATTATGACATCATAATGGAATTTTTGCATTATGACATCATAATGGAATTTTTGCATTATGACATCATAATGGAATTTTTGCATTATGACATCATAATGGAATTTTGCATTATGACATCATACTGGAATGTTACATTATGACATCATAATGGAATTTTTGCATTATGACATCATAATGGAATTTTGCATTATGACATCATAATGGAATTTTGCATCATGACATCATACTGGAATGTTACATTATGACATCATAATGGAATGTTGCATTATGACATCATAATGGAATTTTTACATTATGACATCATAATGGAATGTTGCATTATGACATCATAATGGAATTTTGCATTATGACATCATAATGCAATTTTTGCATTATGACATCATAATGGAATTTTGCATCATGACATCATACTGGAATGTTACATTGTGACATCATAATGGAATGTTGCATTATGACATCATAATGGAATGTTGCATTATGACATCATAATGGAATGTTGCATTATGACATCATAATGGAATGTTGCATTATGACATCATAATGCAATTTTGCATTATGACATCATAATGGAATGTTGCATTATGCCATCATAATGGAATTTTGCATTATGACATCATAATGAAATTTTTGCATTATGACATCATAATGGAATTTTGCATTATGACATCATAATGGAATGTTACATTATGACATCATAATGGAATTTTGCATTATGACATCATACTGGAATGTTACATTATGACATCATAATGGAATTTTTGCATTATGACATCATAATGGAATTTTGCATTATGACATCATACTGGAATGTTACATTATGACATCATAATGGAATTTTGCATTATGACATCATAATGGAATTTTGCATTATGACATCATAATGGAATGCTGCATTATGACATCATAATGGAATGTTGCATTATGACATCATAATGGAATTTTTGCATTATGACATCATAATGGAATTTTGCATTATGACATCATAATGGAATTTTTACATTATGACATCATAATGGAATGTTGCATTATGACATCATAATGGAATTTTGCATTATGACATCATAATGCAATTTTTGCATTATGACATCATAATGGAATTTTGCATTATGACATCATACTGGAATGTTACATTATGACATCATAATGGAATGTTGCATTATGACATCATAATGGAATGTTGCATTATGACATCATAATGGAATGTTGCATTATGACATCATAATGGAATGTTGCATTATGACATCATAATGGAATTTTTGCATTATGACATCATAATGGAATTTTGCATTATGACATCATAATGGAATGTTACATTATGACATCATAATGGAATTTTTACATTATGACATCATAATGGAATGTTGCATTATGACATCATAATAGAATGTTGCATTATGACATCATAATGGAATTTTGCATTATGACATCATAATGGAATTTTTACATTATGACATCATAATGGAATTTTGCATTATGACATCATAATGGAATGTTACATTATGACATCATAATGGAATTTTGCATTATGACATCATAATGGGATGTTACATTATGACATCATTATGGAATTTTGCATTATGACATAATGGAATTTTTACATTATGACATCATAATGGAATGTTGCATTATGACATCATAATGGAATGTTGCATTATGACATCATAATGGAATTTTGCATTATGACATCATAATGGAATTTTTACATTATGACATCATAATGGAATGTTGCATTATGACATCATAATGGAATGTTACATTATGACATCATAATGGAATTTCGCATTATGACATCATAATGGAATTTTTACATTATGACATCATAATGGAATTTTGCATGATGACATCATAATGGAATGTTACATTATGACATCATAATGGAATTTTGGATTATGACATCATAATGGAATTTTTACATTATGACATCATAATGGAATGTTGCATTATGACATCATAATGGCATTTTGCATTATGACATCATAATGGAATTTTTGCATTATGACATCATACTGGAATGTTACATTATGACATCATAATGGAAATTTGCATTATGACATCATACTGGAATGTTACATTATGACATCATAATGGAATTTTTGCATTATGACATCATAATGGAATTTTGCAATATGACATCATACTGGAATGTTACATTATGACATCATAATGGAATGTTGCATTATGACATCATGATGGAATGTTGCATTATGACATCATAATGGAATGTTGCATTATGACATCATAATGGAATGTTGCATTATGACATCATAATGAAATGTTGCATTAGGACATCATAATGGAATTTTGCATTATGACATCATAATGGAATGTTGCATTATGACATCATAATGGAATTTTGCATTATGACATCATAATGGAATTTTTACATTATGACATTATAATGGAATTTTGCATTATGACATCATACTGGAATGTTACATTATGACATCATAATGGAATTTTGCATTATGACATCATAATGGAATTTTGCATTATGACATCATAATGGAATGCTGCATTATGACATCATAATGGAATGTTGCATTATGACATCATAATGGAATTTTTGCATTATGACATCATAATGGAATTTTGCATTATGACATCATAATGGAATTTTTACATTATGACATCATAATGGAATGTTGCATTATGACATCATAATGGAATTTTGCATTATGACATCATAATGCAATTTTTGCATTATGACATCATAATGGAATTTTGCATTATGACATCATACTGGAATGTTACATTATGACATCATAATGGAATGTTGCATTATGACATCATAATGGAATGTTGCATTATGACATCATAATGGAATTTTGCATTATGACATCATAATGGAATTTTTGCATTATGACATCATAATGGAATTTTGCATTATGACATCATAATGGAATGTTACATTATGACATCATAATGGAATTTTTACATTATGACATCATAATGGAATGTTGCATTATGACATCATAATAGAATGTTGCATTATGACATCATAATGGAATTTTGCATTATGACATCATAATGGAATTTTTACATTATGACATCATAATGGAATTTTGCATTATGACATCATAATGGGATGTTACATTATGACATCATAATGGAATTTTGCATTATGACATAATGGAATTTTTACATTATGACATCATAATGGAATGTGGCATTATGACATCATAATGGAATGTTGCATTATGACATCATAATGGAATTTTGCATTATGACATCATAATGGAATTTTTACATTATGACATCATAATGGAATGTTGCATTATGACATCATAATGGAATGTTACATTATGACATCATAATGGAATTTCGCATTATGACATCATAATGGAATTTTTACATTATGACATCATAATGGAATTTTGCATGATGACATCATAATGGAATGTTACATTATGACATCATAATGGAATTTTGGATTATGACATCATAATGGAATTTTTACATTATGACATCATAATGGAATGTTGCATTATGACATCATAATGGCATTTTGCATTATGACATCATAATGGAATTTTTGCATTATGACATCATACTGGAATGTTACATTATGACATCATAATGGAAATTTGCATTATGACATCATACTGGAATGTTACATTATGACATCATAATGGAATTTTTGCATTATGACATCATAATGGAATTTTGCATTATGACATCATACTGGAATGTTACATTATGACATCATAATGGAATGTTGCATTATGACATCATGATGGAATGTTGCATTATGACATCATAATGGAATGTTGCATTATGACATCATAATGGAATGTTGCATTATGACATCATAATGAAATGTTGCATTAGGACATCATAATGGAATTTTGCATTATGACATCATAATGGAATGTTGCATTATGACATCATAATGGAATTTTGCATTATGACATCATAATGGAATTTTTACATTATGACATTATAATGGAATTTTGCATTATGACATCATAATGGAATGTTGCATTATGACATCATAATGGAATTTTGCATTATGACATCATAATGGAATGTTGCATTATGACATCATAATGGAATTTTGCATTATGACATCATAATGGAATGTTGCATTATGACATCATAATGGAATTTTTGCATTATGACATCATAATGGAATTTTGCATTATGACATCATAATGGAATGTTACATTATGACATCATAATAGAATTTTTACATTATGACATCATAATGGAATGTTGCATTATGACATCATAATAGAATGTTGCATTATGACATCATAATGGAATTTTGGATTATGACATCATAATGGAATTTTTACATTATGACATCATAATGGAATTTTGCATTATGACATCATAATGGAATGTTACATTATGACATCATAATGGAATTTTGCATTATGACATCATAATGGGATGTTACATTATGACATCATAATGGAATTTTGCATTATGACATAATGGAATTTTTACATTATGACATCATAATGGAATGTTGCATTATGACATCATAATGGAATGTTGCATTATGACATCATAATGGAATTTTGCATTATGACATCATAATGGAATTTTTACATTGTGACATCATAATGGAATGTTGCATTATGACATCATAATGGAATGTTACATTATGACATCATAATGGAATTTTGCATTATGACATCATAATGGAATTTTTACATTATGACATCATAATGGAATTTTGCATGATGACATCATAATGGAATGTTACATTATGACATCATAATGGAATTTTGGATTATGACATCATAATGGAATTTTTACATTATGACATCATAATGGAATGTTGCATTATGACATCATAATGGCATTTTGCATTATGACATCATAATGGAATTTTTGCATTATGACATCATACTGGAATGTTACATTATGACATCATAATGGAAATTTGCATTATGACATCATACTGGAATGTTACATTATGACATCATAATGGAATTTTTGCATTATGACATCATAATGGAATTTTGCATTATGACATCATACTGGAATGTTACATTATGACATCATAATGGAATGTTGCATTATGACATCATGATGGAATGTTGCATTATGACATCATAATGGAATGTTGCATTATGACATCATAATGGAATGTTGCATTATGACATCATAATGAAATGTTGCATTAGGACATCATAATGGAATTTTGCATTATGACATCATAATGGAATGTTGCATTATGACATCATAATGGAATTTTGCATTATGACATCATAATGGAATTTTGCATTATGACATCATAATGGAATTTTGCATTATGACATCATAATGGAATTTTTGCATTATGACATCATAATGGAATTTTTGCATTATGACATCATAATGGAATTTTTGCATTATGACATCATAATGGAATTTTTGCATTATGACATCATAATGGAATGTTACATTATGACATCATAATGGAATGTTGCATTATGACATCATAATGGCATTTTGCATTATGACATCATAATGGAATTTTTGCATTATGACATCATAATGGAATTTTTGCATTATGACATCATAATGGAATGTTACATTATGACATCATAATGGAATTTTGGATTATGACATCATAATGGAATTTTTACATTATGACATCATAATGGAATGTTGCATTATGACATCATAATGGCATTTTGCATTATGACATCATAATGGAATTTTTGCATTATGACATCATACTGGAATGTTACATTATGACATCATAATGGAAATTTGCATTATGACATCATACTGGAATGTTACATTATGACATCATAATGGAATTTTTGCATTATGACATCATAATGGAATTTTGCATTATGACATCATACTGGAATGTTACATTATGACATCATAATGGAATGTTGCATTATGACATCATGATGGAATGTTGCATTATGACATCATAATGGAATGTTGCATTATGACATCATAATGGAATGTTGCATTATGACATCATAATGAAATGTTGCATTAGGACATCATAATGGAATTTTGCATTATGACATCATAATGGAATGTTGCATTATGACATCATAATGGAATTTTGCATTATGACATCATAATGGAATTTTTACATTATGACATCATAATGGAATTTTGCATTATGACATCATAATGGAATGTTGCATTATGACATCATAATGGAATTTTGCATTATGACATCATAATGGAATGTTACATTATGACATCATAATGGAATGTTGCATTATGACATTATGGCATTTTGCATTATGACATCATAATGGAATTTTTGCATTATGACATCATAATGGAATTTTTGCATTATGACATCATAATGGAATTTTTGCATTATGACATCATAATGGAATTTTGCATTATGACATCATACTGGAATGTTACATTATGACATCATAATGGAATTTTTGCATTATGACATCATAATGGAATTTTGCATTATGACATCATAATGGAATTTTGCATCATGACATCATACTGGAATGTTACATTATGACATCATAATGGAATGTTGCATTATGACATCATAATGGAATTTTTACATTATGACATCATAATGGAATGTTGCATTATGACATCATAATGGAATTTTGCATTATGACATCATAATGCAATTTTTGCATTATGACATCATAATGGAATTTTGCATCATGACATCATACTGGAATGTTACATTGTGACATCATAATGGAATGTTGCATTATGACATCATAATGGAATGTTGCATTATGACATCATAATGGAATGTTGCATTATGACATCATAATGGAATGTTGCATTATGACATCATAATGCAATTTTGCATTATGACATCATAATGGAATGTTGCATTATGCCATCATAATGGAATTTTGCATTATGACATCATAATGAAATTTTTGCATTATGACATCATAATGGAATTTTGCATTATGACATCATAATGGAATGTTACATTATGACATCATAATGGAATTTTGCATTATGACATCATACTGGAATGTTACATTATGACATCATAATGGAATTTTTGCATTATGACATCATAATGGAATTTTGCATTATGACATCATACTGGAATGTTACATTATGACATCATAATGGAATTTTGCATTATGACATCATAATGGAATTTTGCATTATGACATCATAATGGAATGCTGCATTATGACATCATAATGGAATGTTGCATTATGACATCATAATGGAATTTTTGCATTATGACATCATAATGGAATTTTGCATTATGACATCATAATGGAATTTTTACATTATGACATCATAATGGAATGTTGCATTATGACATCATAATGGAATTTTGCATTATGACATCATAATGCAATTTTTGCATTATGACATCATAATGGAATTTTGCATTATGACATCATACTGGAATGTTACATTATGACATCATAATGGAATGTTGCATTATGACATCATAATGGAATGTTGCATTATGACATCATAATGGAATGTTGCATTATGACATCATAATGGAATGTTGCATTATGACATCATAATGGAATTTTTGCATTATGACATCATAATGGAATTTTGCATTATGACATCATAATGGAATGTTACATTATGACATCATAATGGAATTTTTACATTATGACATCATAATGGAATGTTGCATTATGACATCATAATAGAATGTTGCATTATGACATCATAATGGAATTTTGCATTATGACATCATAATGGAATTTTTACATTATGACATCATAATGGAATTTTGCATTATGACATCATAATGGAATGTTACATTATGACATCATAATGGAATTTTGCATTATGACATCATAATGGGATGTTACATTATGACATCATAATGGAATTTTGCATTATGACATAATGGAATTTTTACATTATGACATCATAATGGAATGTTGCATTATGACATCATAATGGAATGTTGCATTATGACATCATAATGGAATTTTGCATTATGACATCATAATGGAATTTTTACATTATGACATCATAATGGAATGTTGCATTATGACATCATAATGGAATGTTACATTATGACATCATAATGGAATTTCGCATTATGACATCATAATGGAATTTTTACATTATGACATCATAATGGAATTTTGCATGATGACATCATAATGGAATGTTACATTATGACATCATAATGGAATTTTGGATTATGACATCATAATGGAATTTTTACATTATGACATCATAATGGAATGTTGCATTATGACATCATAATGGCATTTTGCATTATGACATCATAATGGAATTTTTGCATTATGACATCATACTGGAATGTTACATTATGACATCATAATGGAAATTTGCATTATGACATCATACTGGAATGTTACATTATGACATCATAATGGAATTTTTGCATTATGACATCATAATGGAATTTTGCATTATGACATCATACTGGAATGTTACATTATGACATCATAATGGAATGTTGCATTATGACATCATGATGGAATGTTGCATTATGACATCATAATGGAATGTTGCATTATGACATCATAATGGAATGTTGCATTATGACATCATAATGAAATGTTGCATTAGGACATCATAATGGAATTTTGCATTATGACATCATAATGGAATGTTGCATTATGACATCATAATGGAATTTTGCATTATGACATCATAATGGAATTTTTACATTATGACATTATAATGGAATTTTGCATTATGACATCATACTGGAATGTTACATTATGACATCATAATGGAATTTTGCATTATGACATCATAATGGAATTTTGCATTATGACATCATAATGGAATGCTGCATTATGACATCATAATGGAATGTTGCATTATGACATCATAATGGAATTTTTGCATTATGACATCATAATGGAATTTTGCATTATGACATCATAATGGAATTTTTACATTATGACATCATAATGGAATGTTGCATTATGACATCATAATGGAATTTTGCATTATGACATCATAATGCAATTTTTGCATTATGACATCATAATGGAATTTTGCATTATGACATCATACTGGAATGTTACATTATGACATCATAATGGAATGTTGCATTATGACATCATAATGGAATGTTGCATTATGACATCATAATGGAATTTTGCATTATGACATCATAATGGAATTTTTGCATTATGACATCATAATGGAATTTTGCATTATGACATCATAATGGAATGTTACATTATGACATCATAATGGAATTTTTACATTATGACATCATAATGGAATGTTGCATTATGACATCATAATAGAATGTTGCATTATGACATCATAATGGAATTTTGCATTATGACATCATAATGGAATTTTTACATTATGACATCATAATGGAATTTTGCATTATGACATCATAATGGGATGTTACATTATGACATCATAATGGACTTTTGCATTATGACATAATGGAATTTTTACATTATGACAACATAATGGAATGTTGCATTATGACATCATAATGGAATGTTGCATTATGACATCATAATGGAATTTTGCATTATGACATCATAATGGAATTTTTACATTATGACATCATAATGGAATGTTGCATTATGACATCATAATGGAATGTTACATTATGACATCATAATGGAATTTCGCATTATGACATCATAATGGAATTTTTACATTATGACATCATAATGGAATTTTGCATGATGACATCATAATGGAATGTTACATTATGACATCATAATGGAATTTTGGATTATGACATCATAATGGAATTTTTACATTATGACATCATAATGGAATGTTGCATTATGACATCATAATGGCATTTTGCATTATGACATCATAATGGAATTTTTGCATTATGACATCATACTGGAATGTTACATTATGACATCATAATGGAAATTTGCATTATGACATCATAATGGAAATTTGCATTATGACATCATACTGGAATGTTACATTATGACATCATAATGGAATTTTTGCATTATGACATCATAATGGAATTTTGCATTATGACATCATACTGGAATGTTACATTATGACATCATAATGGAATGTTGCATTATGACATCATGATGGAATGTTGCATTATGACATCATAATGGAATGTTGCATTATGACATCATAATGGAATGTTGCATTATGACATCATAATGAAATGTTGCATTAGGACATCATAATGGAATTTTGCATTATGACATCATAATGGAATGTTGCATTATGACATCATAATGGAATTTTGCATTATGACATCATAATGGAATTTTTACATTATGACATTATAATGGAATTTTGCATTATGACATCATAATGGAATGTTGCATTATGACATCATAATGGAATTTTGCATTATGACATCATAATGGAATGTTGCATTATGACATCATAATGGAATTTTGCATTATGACATCATAATGGAATGTTGCATTATGACATCATAATGGAATGTTGCATTATGACATCATAATGGAATTTTGCATTATGACATCATAATGGAATTTTTGCATTATGACATCATAATGGAATTTTGCATTATGACATCATAATGGAATGTTACATTATGACATCATAATAGAATTTTTACATTATGACATCATAATGGAATGTTGCATTATGACATCATAATAGAATGTTGCATTATGACATCATAATGGAATTTTGGATTATGACATCATAATGGAATTTTTACATTATGACATCATAATGGAATTTTGCATTATGACATCATAATGGAATGTTACATTATGACATCATAATGGAATTTTGCATTATGACATCATAATGGGATGTTACATTATGACATCATAATGGAATTTTGCATTATGACATAATGGAATTTTTACATTATGACATCATAATGGAATGTTGCATTATGACATCATAATGGAATGTTGCATTATGACATCATAATGGAATTTTGCATTATGACATCATAATGGAATTTTTACATTGTGACATCATAATGGAATTTTGCATTATGACATCATAATGGAATTTTTACATTATGACATCATAATGGAATTTTGCATGATGACATCATAATGGAATGTTACATTATGACATCATAATGGAATTTTGGATTATGACATCATAATGGAATTTTTACATTATGACATCATAATGGAATGTTGCATTATGACATCATAATGGCATTTTGCATTATGACATCATAATGGAATTTTTGCATTATGACATCATACTGGAATGTTACATTATGACATCATAATGGAAATTTGCATTATGACATCATACTGGAATGTTACATTATGACATCATAATGGAATTTTTGCATTATGACATCATAATGGAATTTTGCATTATGACATCATACTGGAATGTTACATTATGACATCATAATGGAATGTTGCATTATGACATCATGATGGAATGTTGCATTATGACATCATAATGGAATGTTGCATTATGACATCATAATGGAATGTTGCATTATGACATCATAATGAAATGTTGCATTAGGACATCATAATGGAATTTTGCATTATGACATCATAATGGAATGTTGCATTATGACATCATAATGGAATTTTGCATTATGACATCATAATGGAATTTTGCATTATGACATCATAATGGAATTTTGCATTATGACATCATAATGGAATTTTTGCATTATGACATCATAATGGAATTTTTGCATTATGACATCATAATGGAATTTTTGCATTATGACATCATAATGGAATTTTTGCATTATGACATCATAATGGAATGTTACATTATGACATCATAATGGAATGTTGCATTATGACATCATAATGGCATTTTGCATTATGACATCATAATGGAATTTTTACATTATGACATCATAATGGAATTTTGCATTATGACATCATAATGGGATGTTACATTATGACATCATAATGGAATTTTGCATTATGACATAATGGAATTTTTACATTATGACATCATAATGGAATGTTGCATTATGACATCATAATGGAATGTTACATTATGACATCATAATGGAATTTCGCATTATGACATCATAATGGAATTTTTACATTATGACATCATAATGGAATTTTGCATGATGACATCATAATGGAATGTTACATTATGACATCATAATGGAATTTTGGATTATGACATCATAATGGAATTTTTACATTATGACATCATAATGGAATGTTGCATTATGACATCATAATGGCATTTTGCATTATGACATCATAATGGAATTTTTGCATTATGACATCATACTGGAATGTTGCATTATGACATCATAATGGAATGTTACATTATGACATCATAATGGAATTTCGCATTATGACATCATAATGGAATTTTTACATTATGACATCATAATGGAATTTTGCATGATGACATCATAATGGAATGTTACATTATGACATCATAATGGAATTTTGGATTATGACATCATAATGGAATTTTTACATTATGACATCATAATGGAATGTTGCATTATGACATCATAATGGCATTTTGCATTATGACATCATAATGGAATTTTTGCATTATGACATCATAATGGAATGTTGCATTATGACATCATAATGGAATTTTGCATTATGACATCATAATGCAATTTTTGCATTATGACATCATAATGGAATTTTGCATTATGACATCATACTGGAATGTTACATTATGACATCATAATGGAATGTTGCATTATGACATCATAATGGAATGTTGCATTATGACATCATAATGGAATTTTGCATTATGACATCATAATGGAATTTTTGCATTATGACATCATAATGGAATTTTGCATTATGACATCATAATGGAATGTTACATTATGACATCATAATGGAATTTTTACATTATGACATCATAATGGAATGTTGCATTATGACATCATAATAGAATGTTGCATTATGACATCATAATGGAATTTTGCATTATGACATCATAATGGAATTTTTACATTATGACATCATAATGGAATTTTGCATTATGACATCATAATGGGATGTTACATTATGACATCATAATGGAATTTTGCATTATGACATAATGGAATTTTTACATTATGACATCATAATGGAATGTTGCATTATGACATCATAATGGAATGTTGCATTATGACATCATAATGGAATTTTGCATTATGACATCATAATGGAATTTTTACATTATGACATCATAATGGAATGTTGCATTATGACATCATAATGGAATGTTACATTATGACATCATAATGGAATTTCGCATTATGACATCATAATGGAATTTTTACATTATGACATCATAATGGAATTTTGCATGATGACATCATAATGGAATGTTACATTATGACATCATAATGGAATTTTGGATTATGACATCATAATGGAATTTTTACATTATGACATCATAATGGAATGTTGCATTATGACATCATAATGGCATTTTGCATTA
The DNA here is from genome assembly GCF_035609145.1 of Eleutherodactylus coqui. NCBI lineage: Eukaryota > Metazoa > Chordata > Amphibia > Anura > Eleutherodactylidae > Eleutherodactylus > Eleutherodactylus coqui. Next base: position 94,218 of record NW_027102533.1, on the reverse strand, counting down.
TGACATCATAATGGAATTTTTGCATTATGACATCATACTGGAATGTTACATTATGACATCATAATGGAAATTTGCATTATGACATCATAATGGAAATTTGCATTATGACATCATACTGGAATGTTACATTATGACATCATAATGGAATTTTTGCATTATGACATCATAATGGAATTTTGCATTATGACATCATACTGGAATGTTACATTATGACATCATAATGGAATGTTGCATTATGACATCATGATGGAATGTTGCATTATGGCATCATAATGGAATGTTGCATTATGACATCATAATGGAATGTTGCATTATGACATCATAATGAAATGTTGCATTAGGACATCATAATGGAATTTTGCATTATGACATCATAATGGAATGTTGCATTATGACATCATAATGGAATTTTGCATTATGACATCATAATGGAATTTTTACATTATGACATTATAATGGAATTTTGCATTATGACATCATAATGGAATGTTGCATTATGACATCATAATGGAATTTTGCATTATGACATCATAATGGAATGTTGCATTATGACATCATAATGGAATTTTGCATTATGACATCATAATGGAATGTTGCATTATGACATCATAATGGAATGTTGCATTATGACATCATAATGGAATTTTGCATTATGACATCATAATGGAATTTTTGCATTATGACATCATAATGGAATTTTGCATTATGACATCATAATGGAATGTTACATTATGACATCATAATAGAATTTTTACATTATGACATCATAATGGAATGTTGCATTATGACATCATAATAGAATGTTGCATTATGACATCATAATGGAATTTTGGATTATGACATCATAATGGAATTTTTACATTATGACATCATAATGGAATTTTGCATTATGACATCATAATGGAATGTTACATTATGACATCATAATGGAATTTTGCATTATGACATCATAATGGGATGTTACATTATGACATCATAATGGAATTTTGCATTATGACATAATGGAATTTTTACATTATGACATCATAATGGAATGTTGCATTATGACATCATAATGGAATGTTGCATTATGACATCATAATGGAATTTTGCATTATGACATCATAATGGAATTTTTACATTGTGACATCATAATGGAATTTTGCATTATGACATCATAATGGAATTTTTACATTATGACATCATAATGGAATTTTGCATGATGACATCATAATGGAATGTTACATTATGACATCATAATGGAATTTTGGATTATGACATCATAATGGAATTTTTACATTATGACATCATAATGGAATGTTGCATTATGACATCATAATGGCATTTTGCATTATGACATCATAATGGAATTTTTGCATTATGACATCATACTGGAATGTTACATTATGACATCATAATGGAAATTTGCATTATGACATCATACTGGAATGTTACATTATGACATCATAATGGAATTTTTGCATTATGACATCATAATGGAATTTTGCATTATGACATCATACTGGAATGTTACATTATGACATCATAATGGAATGTTGCATTATGACATCATGATGGAATGTTGCATTATGACATCATAATGGAATGTTGCATTATGACATCATAATGGAATGTTGCATTATGACATCATAATGAAATGTTGCATTAGGACATCATAATGGAATTTTGCATTATGACATCATAATGGAATGTTGCATTATGACATCATAATGGAATTTTGCATTATGACATCATAATGGAATTTTGCATTATGACATCATAATGGAATTTTGCATTATGACATCATAATGGAATTTTTGCATTATGACATCATAATGGAATTTTTGCATTATGACATCATAATGGAATTTTTGCATTATGACATCATAATGGAATTTTTGCATTATGACATCATAATGGAATGTTACATTATGACATCATAATGGAATGTTGCATTATGACATCATAATGGCATTTTGCATTATGACATCATAATGGAATTTTTACATTATGACATCATAATGGAATTTTGCAATATGACATCATAATGGGATGTTACATTATGACATCATAATGGAATTTTGCATTATGACATAATGGAATTTTTACATTATGACATCATAATGGAATGTTGCATTATGACATCATAATGGAATGTTACATTATGACATCATAATGGAATTTCGCATTATGACATCATAATGGAATTTTTACATTATGACATCATAATGGAATTTTGCATGATGACATCATAATGGAATGTTACATTATGACATCATAATGGAATTTTGGATTATGACATCATAATGGAATTTTTACATTATGACATCATAATGGAATGTTGCATTATGACATCATAATGGCATTTTGCATTATGACATCATAATGGAATTTTTGCATTATGACATCATACTGGAATGTTACATTATGACATCATAATGGAAATTTGCATTATGACATCATACTGGAATGTTACATTATGACATCATAATGGAATTTTTGCATTATGACATCATAATGGAATTTTGCATTATGACATCATACTGGAATGTTACATTATGACATCATAATGGAATGTTGCATTATGACATCATGATGGAATGTTGCATTATGACATCATAATGGAATGTTGCATTATGACATCATAATGGAATGTTGCATTATGACATCATAATGAAATGTTGCATTAGGACATCATAATGGAATTTTGCATTATGACATCATAATGGAATGTTGCATTATGACATCATAATGGAATTTTGCATTATGACATCATAATGGAATTTTTACATTATGACATTATAATGGAATTTTGCATTATGACATCATAATGGAATGTTGCATTATGACATCATAATGGAATTTTGCATTATGACATCATAATGGAATGTTGCATTATGACATCATAATGGAATTTTGCATTATGACATCATAATGGAATGTTGCATTATGACATCATAATGGAATGTTGCATTATGACATCATAATGGAATTTTGCATTATGACATCATAATGGAATTTTTGCATTATGACATCATAATGGAATTTTGCATTATGACATCATAATGGAATGTTACATTATGACATCATAATAGAATTTTTACATTATGACATCATAATGGAATGTTGCATTATGACATCATAATAGAATGTTGCATTATGACATCATAATGGAATTTTGGATTATGACATCATAATGGAATTTTTACATTATGACATCATAATGGAATTTTGCATTATGACATCATAATGGAATGTTACATTATGACATCATAATGGAATTTTGCATTATGACATCATAATGGGATGTTACATTATGACATCATAATGGAATTTTGCATTATGACATAATGGAATTTTTACATTATGACATCATAATGGAATGTTGCATTATGACATCATAATGGAATGTTGCATTATGACATCATAATGGAATTTTGCATTATGACATCATAATGGAATTTTTACATTGTGACATCATAATGGAATGTTGCATTATGACATCATAATGGAATGTTACATTATGACATCATAATGGAATTTTGCATTATGACATCATAATGGAATTTTTACATTATGACATCATAATGGAATTTTGCATGATGACATCATAATGGAATGTTACATTATGACATCATAATGGAATTTTGGATTATGACATCATAATGGAATTTTTACATTATGACATCATAATGGAATGTTGCATTATGACATCATAATGGCATTTTGCATTATGACATCATAATGGAATTTTTGCATTATGACATCATACTGGAATGTTACATTATGACATCATAATGGAAATTTGCATTATGACATCATACTGGAATGTTACATTATGACATCATAATGGAATTTTTGCATTATGACATCATAATGGAATTTTGCATTATGACATCATACTGGAATGTTACATTATGACATCATAATGGAATGTTGCATTATGACATCATGATGGAATGTTGCATTATGACATCATAATGGAATGTTGCATTATGACATCATAATGGAATGTTGCATTATGACATCATAATGAAATGTTGCATTAGGACATCATAATGGAATTTTGCATTATGACATCATAATGGAATGTTGCATTATGACATCATAATGGAATTTTGCATTATGACATCATAATGGAATTTTGCATTATGACATCATAATGGAATTTTGCATTATGACATCATAATGGAATTTTTGCATTATGACATCATAATGGAATTTTTGCATTATGACATCATAATGGAATTTTTGCATTATGACATCATAATGGAATTTTTGCATTATGACATCATAATGGAATGTTACATTATGACATCATAATGGAATGTTGCATTATGACATCATAATGGCATTTTGCATTATGACATCATAATGGAATTTTTGCATTATGACATCATAATGGAATTTTTGCATTATGACATCATAATGGAATGTTACATTATGACATCATAATGGAATTTTGGATTATGACATCATAATGGAATTTTTACATTATGACATCATAATGGAATGTTGCATTATGACATCATAATGGCATTTTGCATTATGACATCATAATGGAATTTTTGCATTATGACATCATACTGGAATGTTACATTATGACATCATAATGGAAATTTGCATTATGACATCATACTGGAATGTTACATTATGACATCATAATGGAATTTTTGCATTATGACATCATAATGGAATTTTGCATTATGACATCATACTGGAATGTTACATTATGACATCATAATGGAATGTTGCATTATGACATCATGATGGAATGTTGCATTATGACATCATAATGGAATGTTGCATTATGACATCATAATGGAATGTTGCATTATGACATCATAATGAAATGTTGCATTAGGACATCATAATGGAATTTTGCATTATGACATCATAATGGAATGTTGCATTATGACATCATAATGGAATTTTGCATTATGACATCATAATGGAATTTTTACATTATGACATCATAATGGAATTTTGCATTATGACATCATAATGGAATGTTGCATTATGACATCATAATGGAATTTTGCATTATGACATCATAATGGAATGTTACATTATGACATCATAATGGAATGTTGCATTATGACATTATGGCATTTTGCATTATGACATCATAATGGAATTTTTGCATTATGACATCATAATGGAATTTTGCATTATGACATCATAATGGAATGTTGCATTATGACATCATAATGGAATTTTGCATTATGACATCATAATGGAATGTTACATTATGACATCATAATGGAATGTTGCATTATGACATTATGGCATTTTGCATTATGACATCATAATGGAATTTTTGCATTATGACATCATAATGGAATTTTGCATTATGACATCATAATGGAATTTTTACATTATGACATCATAATGGAATGTTGCATTATGACATCATAATGGAATTTTGCATTATGACATCATAATGCAATTTTTGCATTATGACATCATAATGGAATTTTGCATTATGACATCATACTGGAATGTTACATTATGACATCATAATGGAATGTTGCATTATGACATCATAATGGAATGTTGCATTATGACATCATAATGGAATTTTGCATTATGACATCATAATGGAATTTTTGCATTATGACATCATAATGGAATTTTGCATTATGACATCATAATGGAATTTTGCATTATGACATCATAATGGGATGTTACATTATGACATCATAATGGAATTTTGCATTATGACATAATGGAATTTTTACATTATGACATCATAATGGAATGTTGCATTATGACATCATAATGGAATGTTGCATTATGACATCATAATGGAATTTTGCATTATGACATCATAATGGAATTTTTACATTATGACATCATAATGGAATGTTGCATTATGACATCATAATGGAATGTTACATTATGACATCATAATGGAATTTCGCATTATGACATCATAATGGAATTTTTACATTATGACATCATAATGGAATTTTGCATGATGACATCATAATGGAATGTTACATTATGACATCATAATGGAATTTTGGATTATGACATCATAATGGAATTTTTACATTATGACATCATAATGGAATGTTGCATTATGACATCATAATGGCATTTTGCATTATGACATCATAATGGAATTTTTGCATTATGACATCATACTGGAATGTTACATTATGACATCATAATGGAAATTTGCATTATGACATCATACTGGAATGTTACATTATGACATCATAATGGAATTTTTGCATTATGACATCATAATGGAATTTTGCATTATGACATCATACTGGAATGTTACATTATGACATCATAATGGAATGTTGCATTATGACATCATGATGGAATGTTGCATTATGACATCATAATGGAATGTTGCATTATGACATCATAATGGAATGTTGCATTATGACATCATAATGAAATGTTGCATTAGGACATCATAATGGAATTTTGCATTATGACATCATAATGGAATGTTGCATTATGACATCATAATGGAATTTTGCATTATGACATCATAATGGAATTTTTACATTATGACATTATAATGGAATTTTGCATTATGACATCATAATGGAATGTTGCATTATGACATCATAATGGAATTTTGCATTATGACATCATAATGGAATGTTGCATTATGACATCATAATGGAATTTTGCATTATGACATCATAATGGAATGTTGCATTATGACATCATAATGGAATGTTGCATTATGACATCATAATGGAATTTTGCATTATGACATCATAATGGAATTTTTGCATTATGACATCATAATGGAATTTTGCATTATGACATCATAATGGAATGTTACATTATGACATCATAATAGAATTTTTACATTATGACATCATAATGGAATGTTGCATTATGACATCATAATAGAATGTTGCATTATGACATCATAATGGAATTTTGGATTATGACATCATAATGGAATTTTTACATTATGACATCATAATGGAATTTTGCATTATGACATCATAATGGAATGTTACATTATGACATCATAATGGAATTTTGCATTATGACATCATAATGGGATGTTACATTATGACATCATAATGGAATTTTGCATTATGACATAATGGAATTTTTACATTATGACATCATAATGGAATGTTGCATTATGACATCATAATGGAATGTTGCATTATGACATCATAATGGAATTTTGCATTATGACATCATAATGGAATTTTTACATTGTGACATCATAATGGAATGTTGCATTATGACATCATAATGGAATGTTACATTATGACATCATAATGGAATTTTGCATTATGACATCATAATGGAATTTTTACATTATGACATCATAATGGAATTTTGCATGATGACATCATAATGGAATGTTACATTATGACATCATAATGGAATTTTGGATTATGACATCATAATGGAATTTTTACATTATGACATCATAATGGAATGTTGCATTATGACATCATAATGGCATTTTGCATTATGACATCATAATGGAATTTTTGCATTATGACATCATACTGGAATGTTACATTATGACATCATAATGGAAATTTGCATTATGACATCATACTGGAATGTTACATTATGACATCATAATGGAATTTTTGCATTATGACATCATAATGGAATTTTGCATTATGACATCATACTGGAATGTTACATTATGACATCATAATGGAATGTTGCATTATGACATCATGATGGAATGTTGCATTATGACATCATAATGGAATGTTGCATTATGACATCATAATGGAATGTTGCATTATGACATCATAATGAAATGTTGCATTAGGACATCATAATGGAATTTTGCATTATGACATCATAATGGAATGTTGCATTATGACATCATAATGGAATTTTGCATTATGACATCATAATGGAATTTTGCATTATGACATCATAATGGAATTTTGCATTATGACATCATAATGGAATTTTTGCATTATGACATCATAATGGAATTTTTGCATTATGACATCATAATGGAATTTTTGCATTATGACATCATAATGGAATTTTTGCATTATGACATCATAATGGAATGTTACATTATGACATCATAATGGAATGTTGCATTATGACATCATAATGGCATTTTGCATTATGACATCATAATGGAATTTTTGCATTATGACATCATAATGGAATTTTTGCATTATGACATCATAATGGAATTTTGCATTATGACATCATAATGGAATGTTACATTATGACATCATAATGGAATTTTTGCATTATGACATCATAATGGAATTTTGCATTATGACGTCATACTGGAATGTTACATTATGACATCATAATGGAATTTTGCAATATGACATCATAATGGAATGCTGCATTATCACATCATAATGGAATGTTGCATTATGACATCATAATGGAATTTTGCATTATGACATCATAATGGAATTTTTGCATTATGACATCATAATGGAATTTTGCATTATGACATCATAATGGAATTTTTACATTATGACATCATAATGGAATGTTGCATTATGACATCATAATGGAATTTTGCATTATGACATCATAATGCAATTTTTGCATTATGACATCATAATGGAATTTTGCATCATGACATCATACTGGAATGTTACATTGTGACATCATAATGGAATGTTGCATTATGACATCATAATGGAATGTTGCATTATGACATCATAATGGAATGTTGCATTATGACATCATAATGGAATGTTGCATTATGACATCATAATGCAATTTTGCATTATGACATCATAATGGAATGTTGCATTATGACATCATAATGGAATTTTGCATTATGACATCATAATGAAATTTTTGCATTATGACATCATAATGGAATTTTGCATTATGACATCATAATGGAATGTTACATTATGACATCATAATGGAATTTTGCATTATGACATCATACTGGAATGTTACATTATGACATCATAATGGAATTTTTGCATTATGACATCATAATGGAATTTTGCATTATGACATCATACTGGAATGTTACATTATGACATCATAATGGAATTTTGCATTTTGACATCATAATGGAATTTTGCATTATGACATCATAATGGAATGCTGCATTATGACATCATAATGGAATGTTGCATTATGACATCATAATGGAATTTTTGCATTATGACATCATAATGGAATTTTGCATTATGACATCATAATGGAATTTTTACATTATGACATCATAATGGAATGTTGCATTATGACATCATAATGGAATTTTGCATTATGACATCATAATGCAATTTTTGCATTATGACATCATAATGGAATTTTGCATTATGACATCATACTGGAATGTTACATTATGACATCATAATGGAATGTTGCATTATGACATCATAATGGAATGTTGCATTATGACATCATAATGGAATGTTGCATTATGACATCATAATGGAATTTTGCATTATGACATCATAATGGAATTTTTGCATTATGACATCATAATGGAATTTTGCATTATGACATCATAATGGAATGTTACATTATGACATCATAATGGAATTTTTACATTATGACATCATAATGGAATGTTGCATTATGACATCATAATAGAATGTTGCATTATGACATCATAATGGAATTTTGCATTATGACATCATAATGGAATTTTTACATTATGACATCATAATGGAATTTTGCATTATGACATCATAATGGAATGTTACATTATGACATCATAATGGAATTTTGCATTATGACATCATAATGGGATGTTACATTATGACATCATAATGGAATTTTGCATTATGACATAATGGAATTTTTACATTATGACATCATAATGGAATGTTGCATTATGACATCATAATGGAATGTTGCATTATGACATCATAATGGAATTTTGCATTATGACATCATAATGGAATTTTTACATTATGACATCATAATGGAATGTTGCATTATGACATCATAATGGAATGTTACATTATGACATCATAATGGAATTTTGCATTATGACATCATAATGGAATTTTTACATTATGACATCATAATGGAATTTTGAATGATGACATCATAATGGAATGTTACATTATGACATCATAATGGAATTTTGGATTATGACATCATAATGGAATTTTTACATTATGACATCATAATGGAATGTTGCATTATGACATCATAATGGCATTTTGCATTATGACATCATAATGGAATTTTTGCATTATGACATCATACTGGAATGTTACATTATGACATCATAATGGAAATTTGCATTATGACATCATACTGGAATGTTACATTATGACATCATAATGGAATTTTTGCATTATGACATCATAATGGAATTTTGCATTATGACATCATACTGGAATGTTACATTATGACATCATAATGGAATGTTGCATTATGACATCATGATGGAATGTTGCATTATGACATCATAATGGAATGTTGCATTATGACATCATAATGGAATGTTGCATTATGACATCATAATGAAATGTTGCATTAGGACATCATAATGGAATTTTGCATTATGACATCATAATGGAATGTTGCATTATGACATCATAATGGAATTTTGCATTATGACATCATAATGGAATTTTTACATTATGACATTATAATGGAATTTTGCATTATGACATCATAATGGAATGTTGCATTATGACATCATAATGGAATTTTTGCATTATGACATCATAATGGAATTTTTGCATTATGACATCATAATGGAATTTTGCATTATGACATCATAATGGAATGTTACATTATGACATCATAATGGAATTTTTGCATTATGACATCATAATGGAATTTTGCATTATGACGTCATACTGGAATGTTACATTATGACATCATAATGGAATTTTGCAATATGACATCATAATGGAATGCTGCATTATCACATCATAATGGAATGTTGCATTATGACATCATAATGGAATTTTGCATTATGACATCATAATGGAATTTTTGCATTATGACATCATAATGGAATTTTGCATTATGACATCATAATGGAATTTTTACATTATGACATCATAATGGAATGTTGCATTATGACATCATAATGGAATTTTGCATTATGACATCATAATGCAATTTTTGCATTATGACATCATAATGGAATTTTGCATCATGACATCATACTGGAATGTTACATTGTGACATCATAATGGAATGTTGCATTATGACATCATAATGGAATGTTGCATTATGACATCATAATGGAATGTTGCATTATGACATCATAATGGAATGTTGCATTATGACATCATAATGCAATTTTGCATTATGACATCATAATGGAATGTTGCATTATGACATCATAATGGAATTTTGCATTATGACATCATAATGACATTTTTGCATTATGACATCATAATGGAATTTTGCATTATGACATCATAATGGAATGTTACATTATGACATCATAATGGAATTTTGCATTATGACATCATACTGGAATGTTACATTATGACATCATAATGGAATTTTTGCATTATGACATCATAATGGAATTTTGCATTATGACATCATACTGGAATGTTACATTATGACATCATAATGGAATTTTGCATTTTGACATCATAATGGAATTTTGCATTATGACATCATAATGGAATGCTGCATTATGACATCATAATGGAATGTTGCATTATGACATCATAATGGAATTTTTGCATTATGACATCATAATGGAATTTTGCATTATGACATCATAATGGAATTTTGCATTATGACATCATAATGCAATTTTTGCATTATGACATCATAATGGAATTTTGCATTATGACATCATACTGGAATGTTACATTATGACATCATAATGGAATGTTGCATTATGACATCATAATGGAATGTTGCATTATGACATCATAATGGAATGTTGCATTATGACATCATAATGGAATTTTGCATTATGACATCATAATGGAATTTTTGCATTATGACATCATAATGGAATTTTGCATTATGACATCATAATGGAATGTTACATTATGACATCATAATGGAATTTTTACATTATGACATCATAATGGAATGTTGCATTATGACATCATAATAGAATGTTGCATTATGACATCATAATGGAATTTTGCATTATGACATCATAATGGAATTTTTACATTATGACATCATAATGGAATTTTGCATTATGACATCATAATGGAATGTTACATTATGACATCATTATGGAATTTTGCATTATGACATCATAATGGGATGTTACATTATGACATCATAATGGAATTTTGCATTATGACATAATGGAATTTTTACATTATGACATCATAATGGAATGTTGCATTATGACATCATAATGGAATGTTGCATTATGACATCATAATGGAATTTTGCATTATGACATCATAATGGAATTTTTACATTATGACATCATAATGGAATGTTGCATTATGACATCATAATGGAATGTTACATTATGACATCATAATGGAATTTTGCATTATGACATCATAATGGAATTTTTACATTATGACATCATAATGGAATTTTGAATGATGACATCATAATGGAATGTTACATTATGACATCATAATGGAATTTTGGATTATGACATCATAATGGAATTTTTACATTATGACATCATAATGGAATGTTGCATTATGACATCATAATGGCATTTTGCATTATGACATCATAATGGAATTTTTGCATTATGACATCATACTGGAATGTTACATTATGACATCATAATGGAAATTTGCATTATGACATCATACTGGAATGTTACATTATGACATCATAATGGAATTTTTGCATTATGACATCATAATGGAATTTTGCATTATGACATTATACTGGAATGTTACATTATGACATCATAATGGAATGTTGCATTATGACATCATGATGGAATGTTGCATTATGACATCATAATGGAATGTTGCATTATGACATCATAATGGAATGTTGCATTATGACATCATAATGAAATGTTGCATTAGGACATCATAATGGAATTTTGCATTATGACATCATAATGGAATGTTGCATTATGACATCATAATGGAATTTTGCATTATGACATCATAATGGAATTTTTACATTATGACATTATAATGGAATTTTGCATTATGACATCATAATGGAATGTTGCATTATGACATCATAATGGAATTTTGCATTATGACATCATAATGGAATGTTGCATTATGACATCATAATGGAATTTTGCATTATGACATCATAATGGAATGTTGCATTATGACATCATAATGGAATGTTGCATTATGACATCATAATGGAATTTTGCATTATGACATCATAATGGAATTTTTGCATTATGACATCATAATGGAATTTTGCATTATGACATCATAATGGAATGTTACATTATGACATCAAAATGGAATTTTTACATTATGACATCATAATGGAATGTTGCATTATGACATCATAATAGAATGTTGCATTATGACATCATAATGGAATTTTGCATTATGACATCATAATGGAATTTTTACATTATGACATCATAATGGAATTTTGCATTATGACATCATAATGGAATGTTACATTATGACATCATAATGGAATTTTGCATTATGACATCATAATGGGATGTTACATTATGACATCATAATGGAATTTTGCATTATGACATAATGGAATTTTTACATTATGACATCATAATGGAATGTTGCATTATGACATCATAATGGAATGTTGCATTATGACATCATAATGGAATTTTGCATTATGACATCATAATGGAATTTTTACATTATGACATCATAATGGGATGTTGCATTATGACATCATAATGGAATTTTGCATTATGACATCATAATGGAATTTTTACATTATGACATCATAATGGAATTTTGCATGATGACATCATAATGGAATGTTACATTATGACATCATAATGGAATTTTGGATTATGACATCATAATGGAATTTTTACATTATGACATCATAATGGAATGTTGCATTATGACATCATAATGGCATTTTGCATTATGACATCATAATGGAATTTTTGCATTATGACATCATACTGGAATGTTACATTATGACATCATAATGGAAATTTGCATTATGACATCATACTGGAATGTTACATTATGACATCATAATGGAATTTTTGCATTATGACATCATAATGGAATTTTGCATTATGACATCATACTGGAATGTTACATTATGACATCATAATGGAATGTTGCATTATGACATCATGATGGAATGTTGCATTATGACATCATAATGGAATGTTGCATTATGACATCATAATGGAATGTTGCATTATGACATCATAATGAAATGTTGCATTAGGACATCATAATGGAATTTTGCATTATGACATCATAATGGAATGTTGCATTATGACATCATAATGGAATTTTGCATTATGACATCATAATGGAATTTTTACATTATGACATCATAATGGAATTTTGCATTATGACATCATAATGGAATGTTGCATTATGACATCATAATGGAATTTTGCATTATGACATCATAATGGAATGTTACATTATGACATCATAATGGAATGTTGCATTATGACATTATGGCATTTTGCATTATGACATCATAATGGAATTTTTGCATTATGACATCATAATGGAATTTTTGCATTATGACATCATAATGGAATTTTTGCATTATGACATCATAATGGAATTTTGCATTATGACATCATACTGGAATGTTACATTATGACATCATAATGGAATTTTTGCATTATGACATCATAATGGAATTTTGCATTATGACATCATAATGGAATTTTGCATCATGACATCATACTGGAATGTTACATTATGACATCATAATGGAATGTTGCATTATGACATCATAATGGAATTTTTACATTATGACATCATAATGGAATGTTGCATTATGACATCATAATGGAATTTTGCATTATGACATCATAATGCAATTTTTGCATTATGACATCATAATGGAATTTTGCATCATGACATCATACTGGAATGTTACATTGTGACATCATAATGGAATGTTGCATTATGACATCATAATGGAATGTTGCATTATGACATCATAATGGAATGTTGCATTATGACATCATAATGGAATGTTGCATTATGACATCATAATGCAATTTTGCATTATGACATCATAATGGAATGTTGCATTATGCCATCATAATGGAATTTTGCATTATGACATCATAATGAAATTTTTGCATTATGACATCATAATGGAATTTTGCATTATGACATCATAATGGAATGTTACATTATGACATCATAATGGAATTTTGCATTATGACATCATACTGGAATGTTACATTATGACATCATAATGGAATTTTTGCATTATGACATCATAATGGAATTTTGCATTATGACATCATACTGGAATGTTACATTATGACATCATAATGGAATTTTGCATTATGACATCATAATGGAATTTTGCATTATGACATCATAATGGAATGCTGCATTATGACATCATAATGGAATGTTGCATTATGACATCATAATGGAATTTTTGCATTATGACATCATAATGGAATTTTGCATTATGACATCATAATGGAATTTTTACATTATGACATCATAATGGAATGTTGCATTATGACATCATAATGGAATTTTGCATTATGACATCATAATGCAATTTTTGCATTATGACATCATAATGGAATTTTGCATTATGACATCATACTGGAATGTTACATTATGACATCATAATGGAATGTTGCATTATGACATCATAATGGAATGTTGCATTATGACATCATAATGGAATGTTGCATTATGACATCATAATGGAATTTTTGCATTATGACATCATAATGGAATTTTGCATTATGACATCATAATGGAATGTTACATTATGACATCATAATGGAATTTTTACATTATGACATCATAATGGAATGTTGCATTATGACATCATAATAGAATGTTGCATTATGACATCATAATGGAATTTTGCATTATGACATCATAATGGAATTTTTACATTATGACATCATAATGGAATTTTGCATTATGACATCATAATGGAATGTTACATTATGACATCATAATGGAATTTTGCATTATGACATCATAATGGGATGTTACATTATGACATCATAATGGAATTTTGCATTATGACATCATAATGGAATTTTGCATTATGACATCATAATGGAATGTTGCATTATTACATCATAATGGAATTTTGCATTATGACATCATAATGGAATTTTGCATTATGACATCATAATGGAATGTTGCATTATGACATCATAATGGAATGTTACATTATGACATCATAATGGAATTTCGCATTATGACATCATAATGGAATTTTTACATTATGACATCATAATGGAATTTTGCATGATGACATCATAATGGAATGTTACATTATGACATCATAATGGAATTTTGGATTATGACATCATAATGGAATTTTTACATTATGACATCATAATGGAATGTTGCATTATGACATCATAATGGCATTTTGCATTATGACATCATAATGGAATTTTTGCATTATGACATCATACTGGAATGTTACATTATGACATCATAATGGAAATTTGCATTATGACATCATACTGGAATGTTACATTATGACATCATAATGGAATTTTTGCATTATGACATCATAATGGAATTTTGCATTATGACATCATACTGGAATGTTACATTATGACATCATAATGGAATGTTGCATTATGACATCATGATGGAATGTTGCATTATGACATCATAATGGAATGTTGCATTATGACATCATAATGGAATGTTGCATTATGACATCATAATGAAATGTTGCATTAGGACATCATAATTGAATTTTGCATTATGACATCATAATGGAATGTTGCATTATGACATCATAATGGAATTTTGCATTATGACATCATAATGGAATTTTTACATTATGACATTATAATGGAATTTTGCATTATGACATCATACTGGAATGTTACATTATGACATCATAATGGAATTTTGCATTATGACATCATAATGGAATTTTGCATTATGACATCATAATGGAATGCTGCATTATGACATCATAATGGAATGTTGCATTATGACATCATAATGGAATTTTTGCATTATGACATCATAATGGAATTTTGCATTATGACATCATAATGGAATTTTTACATTATGACATCATAATGGAATGTTGCATTATGACATCATAATGGAATTTTGCATTATGACATCATAATGCAATTTTTGCATTATGACATCATAATGGAATTTTGCATTATGACATCATACTGGAATGTTACATTATGACATCATAATGGAATGTTGCATTATGACATCATAATGGAATGTTGCATTATGACATCATAATGGAATTTTGCATTATGACATCATAATGGAATTTTTGCATTATGACATCATAATGGAATTTTGCATTATGACATCATAATGGAATGTTACATTATGACATCATAATGGAATTTTTACATTATGACATCATAATGGAATGTTGCATTATGACATCATAATAGAATGTTGCATTATGACATCATAATGGAATTTTGCATTATGACATCATAATGGAATTTTTACATTATGACATCATAATGGAATTTTGCATTATGACATCATAATGGGATGTTACATTATGACATCATAATGGAATTTTGCATTATGACATAATGGAATTTTTACATTATGACATCATAATGGAATGTTGCATTATGACATCATAATGGAATGTTGCATTATGACATCATAATGGAATTTTGCATTATGACATCATAATGGAATTTTTACATTATGACATCATAATGGAATGTTGCATTATGACATCATAATGGAATGTTACATTATGACATCATAATGGAATTTCGCATTATGACATCATAATGGAATTTTTACATTATGACATCATAATGGAATTTTGCATGATGACATCATAATGGAATGTTACATTATGACATCATAATGGAATTTTGGATTATGACATCATAATGGAATTTTTACATTATGACATCATAATGGAATGTTGCATTATGACATCATAATGGCATTTTGCATTATGACATCATAATGGAATTTTTGCATTATGACATCATACTGGAATGTTACATTATGACATCATAATGGAAATTTGCATTATGACATCATACTGGAATGTTACATTATGACATCATAATGGAATTTTTGCATTATGACATCATAATGGAATTTTGCATTATGACATCATACTGGAATGTTACATTATGACATCATAATGGAATGTTGCATTATGACATCATGATGGAATGTTGCATTATGACATCATAATGGAATGTTGCATTATGACATCATAATGGAATGTTGCATTATGACATCATAATGAAATGTTGCATTAGGACATCATAATGGAATTTTGCATTATGACATCATAATGGAATGTTGCATTATGACATCATAATGGAATTTTGCATTATGACATCATAATGGAATTTTTACATTATGACATTATAATGGAATTTTGCATTATGACATCATAATGGAATGTTGCATTATGACATCATAATGGAATTTTGCATTATGACATCATAATGGAATGTTGCATTATGACATCATAATGGAATTTTGCATTATGACATCATAATGGAATGTTGCATTATGACATCATAATGGAATGTTGCATTATGATATCATAATGGAATTTTGCATTATGACATCATAATGGAATTTTTGCATTATGACATCATAATGGAATTTTGCATTATGACATCATAATGGAATGTTACATTATGACATCATAATAGAATTTTTACATTATGACATCATAATGGAATGTTGCATTATGACATCATAATAGAATGTTGCATTATGACATCATAATGGAATTTTGCATTATGACATCATAATGGAATTTTTACATTATGACATCATAATGGAATTTTGCATTATGACATCATAATGGAATGTTACATTATGACATCATAATGGAATTTTGCATTATGACATCATAATGGGATGTTACATTATGACATCATAATGGAATTTTGCATTATGACATAATGGAATTTTTACATTATGACATCATAATGGAATGTTGCATTATGACATCATAATGGAATGTTGCATTATGACATCATAATGGAATTTTGCATTATGACATCATAATGGAATTTTTACATTGTGACATCATAATGGAATGTTGCATTATGACATCATAATGGAATGTTACATTATGACATCATAATGGAATTTTGCATTATGACATCATAATGGAATTTTTACATTATGACATCATAATGGAATTTTGCATGATGACATCATAATGGAATGTTACATTATGACATCATAATGGAATTTTGGATTATGACATCATAATGGAATTTTTACATTATGACATCATAATGGAATGTTGCATTATGACATCATAATGGCATTTTGCATTATGACATCATAATGGAATTTTTGCATTATGACATCATACTGGAATGTTACATTATGACATCATAATGGAAATTTGCATTATGACATCATACTGGAATGTTACATTATGACATCATAATGGAATTTTTGCATTATGACATCATAATGGAATTTTGCATTATGACATCATACTGGAATGTTACATTATGACATCATAATGGAATGTTGCATTATGACATCATGATGGAATGTTGCATTATGACATCATAATGGAATGTTGCATTATGACATCATAATGGAATGTTGCATTATGACATCATAATGAAATGTTGCATTAGGACATCATAATGGAATTTTGCATTATGACATCATAATGGAATGTTGCATTATGACATCATAATGGAATTTTGCATTATGACATCATAATGGAATTTTTACATTATGACATCATAATGGAATTTTGCATTATGACATCATAATGGAATGTTGCATTATGACATCATAATGGAATTTTGCATTATGACATCATAATGGAATGTTACATTATGACATCATAATGGAATGTTGCATTATGACATTATGGCATTTTGCATTATGACATCATAATGGAATTTTTGCATTATGACATCATAATGGAATTTTTGCATTATGACATCATAATGGAATTTTTGCATTATGACATCATAATGGAATTTTGCATTATGACATCATACTGGAATGTTACATTATGACATCATAATGGAATTTTTGCATTATGACATCATAATGGAATTTTGCATTATGACATCATAATGGAATTTTGCATCATGACATCATACTGGAATGTTACATTATGACATCATAATGGAATGTTGCATTATGACATCATAATGGAATGTTGCATTATGACATCATAATGGAATGTTGCATTATGACATCATAATGGAATGTTGCATTATGACATCATAATGCAATTTTGCATTATGACATCATAATGGAATGTTGCATTATGACATCATAATGGAATTTTTACATTATGACATCATAATGGAATTTTGCATTATGACATCATAATGGAATGTTACATTATGACATCATAATGGAATTTTGCATTATGACATCATAAAGGGATGTTACATTATGACATCATAATGGAATTTTGCATTATGACATAATGGAATTTTTACATTATGACATCAAAATGGAATGTTGCATTATGACATCATAATGGAATGTTGCATTATGACATCATAATGGAATGTTTCATTATGACATCATAATGGAATTTTGCATTATGACATCAAAATGGAATGTTACATTATGCCATCATAATGGAATTTTGCATTATGACATCATAATGGAATTTTTACATTATGACATCATAATGGAATGTTGCATTATGACATCATAATGGAATGTTACATTATGACATCATAAGGGAATTTTGCATTATGACATCATAATGGAATTTTTACATTATGACATCATAATGGAATTTTGCATTATGACATCATAATGGAATGTTACATTATGACATCATAATGGAATTTTGGATTATGACATCATAAAGGAATTTTTGCATTATGACATCATAATGGAATGTTGCATTATGACATCATAATGGAATTTTGCATTATGACATCATAATGAAATGTTGCATTATGACATCATAATGGCATTTTGCATTATGACATCATAATGGAATTTTTGCATTATGACATCATAATGGAATTTTTTCATTATGACATCATAATGGAATTTTGCATTATGACATCATACTGGAATGTTACATTATGACATCATAATGGAATTTTTGCATTATGACATCATAATGGAATTTTGCATTATGACATCATACTGGAATGTTACATTATGACATCATAATGGAATGTTGCATTATGACATCATAATGGAATGTTGCATTATGACATCATAATGGAATGTTGCATTATGACATCATAATGGAATGTTGCATTATGACATCATAATGGAATGTTGCATTATGACATCATAATGGAATTTTGCATTATGACATCATAATGGAATGTTGCATTATGACATCATAATGGAATGTTGCATTATGACATCATAATGGAATTTTGCATTATGACATCATAATGGAATTTTTGCATTATGACATCATAATGGAATTTTGCATTATGACATCATAATGGAATTTTGCATTATAACATCATAATGGAATATTTACATTATGACAACATAATGGAATGTTGCATTATGACATCATAATGGAATTTTGCATTATGACATCATAATGGAATGTTGCATTATGACATCATAATGGAATTTTGCATTATGACATCATAATGGAATGTTGCATTATGACATCATAATGGAATGTTGCATTATGACATTATGGAATGTTGCATTATGACATCATAATGGAATGTTGCATTATGACATCATAATGGAATTTTGCATTATGACATCATAATGGAATGTTACATTATGACATCATAATGGAATTTTTACATTATGACATCATAATGGAATGTTGCATTATGACATCATAATGGAATTTTGCATTATGACATCATAATGCAATTTTTGCATTATGACATCATAATGGAATTTTGCATCATGACATCATACTGGAATGTTACATTGTGACATCATAATGGAATGTTGCATTATGACATCATAATGGAATGTTGCATTATGACATCATAATGGAATGTTGCATTATGACATCATAATGGAATGTTGCATTATGACATCATAATGCAATTTTGCATTATGACATCATAATGGAATGTTGCATTATGACATCATAATGGAATTTTGCATTATGACATCATAATGGAATTTTGCATTATGACATCATACTGGAATGTTACATTATGACATCATAATGGAATTTTGCATTTTGACATCATAATGGAATTTTGCATTATGACATCATAATGGAATGCTGCATTATGACATCATAATGGAATGTTGCATTATGACATCATAATGGAATTTTTGCATTATGACATCATAATGGAATTTTGCATTATGACATCATAATGGAATTTTTACATTATGACATCATAATGGAATGTTGCATTATGACATCATAATGGAATTTTGCATTATGACATCATAATGCAATTTTTGCATTATGACATCATAATGGAATTTTGCATTATGACATCATACTGGAATGTTACATTATGACATCATAATGGAATGTTGCATTATGACATCATAATGGAATGTTGCATTATGACATCATAATGGAATGTTGCATTATGACATCATAATGGAATTTTGCATTATGACATCATAATGGAATTTTTGCATTATGACATCATAATGGAATTTTGCATTATGACATCATAATGGAATGTTACATTATGACATCATAATGGAATTTTTACATTATGACATCATAATGGAATGTTGCATTATGACATCATAATAGAATGTTGCATTATGACATCATAATGGAATTTTGCATTATGACATCATAATGGAATTTTTACATTATGACATCATAATGGAATTTTGCATTATGACATCATAATGGAATGTTACATTATGACATCATAATGGAATTTTGCATTATGACATCATAATGGGATGTTACATTATGACATCATAATGGAATTTTGCATTATGACATAATGGAATTTTTACATTATGACATCATAATGGAATGTTGCATTATGACATCATAATGGAATGTTGCATTATGACATCATAATGGAATTTTGCATTATGACATCATAATGGAATTTTTACATTATGACATCATAATGGAATGTTGCATTATGACATCATAATGGAATGTTACATTATGACATCATAATGGAATTTTGCATTATGACATCATAATGGAATTTTTACATTATGACATCATAATGGAATTTTGCATGATGACATCATAATGGAATGTTACATTATGACATCATAATGGAATTTTGGATTATGACATCATAATGGAATTTTTACATTATGACATCATAATGGAATGTTGCATTATGACATCATAATGGCATTTTGCATTATGACATCATAATGGAATTTTTGCATTATGACATCATACTGGAATGTTACATTATGACATCATAATGGAAATTTGCATTATGACATCATACTGGAATGTTACATTATGACATCATAATGGAATTTTTGCATTATGACATCATAATGGAATTTTGCATTATGACATCATACTGGAATGTTACATTATGACATCATAATGGAATGTTGCATTATGACATCATGATGGAATGTTGCATTATGACATCATAATGGAATGTTGCATTATGACATCATAATGGAATGTTGCATTATGACATCATAATGAAATGTTGCATTAGGACATCATAATGGAATTTTGCATTATGACATCATAATGGAATGTTGCATTATGACATCATAATGGAATTTTGCATTATGACATCATAATGGAATTTTTACATTATGACATTATAATAAAATTTTGCATTATGACATCATAATGGAATGTTGCATTATGACATCATAATGGAATTTTGCATTATGACATCATAATGGAATGTTGCATTATGACATCATAATGGAATTTTGCATTATGACATCATAATGGAATGTTGCATTATGACATCATAATGGAATGTTGCATTATGACATCATAATGGAATTTTGCATTATGACATCATAATGGAATTTTTGCATTATGACATCATAATGGAATTTTGCATTATGACATCATAATGGAATGTTACATTATGACATCATAATGGAATTTTTACATTATGACATCATAATGGAATGTTGCATTATGACATCATAATAGAATGTTGCATTATGACATCATAATGGAATTTTGCATTATGACATCATAATGGAATTTTTACATTATGACATCATAATGGAATTTTGCATTATGACATCATAATGGAATGTTACATTATGACATCATAATGGAATTTTGCATTATGACATCATAATGGGATGTTACATTATGACATCATAATGGAATTTTGCATTATGACATAATGGAATTTTTACATTATGACATCATAATGGAATGTTGCATTATGACATCATAATGGAATGTTGCATTATGACATCATAATGGAATTTTGCATTATGACATCATAATGGAATTTTTACATTATGACATCATAATGGAATGTTGCATTATGACATCATAATGGAATTTTGCATTATGACATCATAATGGAATTTTTACATTATGACATCATAATGGAATTTTGCATGATGACATCATAATGGAATGTTACATTATGACATCATAATGGAATTTTGGATTATGACATCATAATGGAATTTTTACATTATGACATCATAATGGAATGTTGCATTATGACATCATAATGGCATTTTGCATTATGACATCATAATGGAATTTTTGCATTATGACATCATACTGGAATGTTACATTATGACATCATAATGGAAATTTGCATTATGACATCATACTGGAATGTTACATTATGACATCATAATGGAATTTTGCATTATGACATCATAATGGAATTTTGCATTATGACATCATACTGGAATGTTACATTATGACATCATAATGGAATGTTGCATTATGACATCATGATGGAATGTTGCATTATGACATCATAATGGAATGTTGCATTATGACATCATAATGGAATGTTGCATTATGACATCATAATGAAATGTTGCATTAGGACATCATAATGGAATTTTGCATTATGACATCATAATGGAATGTTGCATTATGACATCATAATGGAATTTTGCATTATGACATCATAATGGAATTTTTACATTATGACATCATAATGGAATTTTGCATTATGACATCATAATGGAATGTTGCATTATGACATCATAATGGAATTTTGCATTATGACATCATAATGGAATGTTACATTATGACATCATAATGGAATGTTGCATTATGACATTATGGCATTTTGCATTATGACATCATAATGGAATTTTTGCATTATGACATCATAATGGAATTTTTGCACTATGACATCATAATGGAATTTTTGCATTATGACATCATAATGGAATTTTGCATTATGACATCATACTGGAATGTTACATTATGACATCATAATGGAATTTTTGCATTATGACATCATAATGGAATTTTGCATTATGACATCATAATGGAATTTTGCATCATGACATCATACTGGAATGTTACATTATGACATCATAATGGAATGTTGCATTATGACATCATAATGGAATTTTTACATTATGACATCATAATGGAATGTTGCATTATGACATCATAATGGAATTTTGCATTATGACATCATAATGCAATTTTTGCATTATGACATCATAATGGAATTTTGCATCATGACATCATACTGGAATGTTACATTGTGACATCATAATGGAATGTTGCATTATGACATCATAATGGAATGTTGCATTATGACATCATAATGGAATGTTGCATTATGACATCATAATGGAATGTTGCATTATGACATCATAATGCAATTTTGCATTATGACATCATAATGGAATGTTGCATTATGCCATCATAATGGAATTTTGCATTATGACATCATAATGAAATTTTTGCATTATGACATCATAATGGAATTTTGCATTATGACATCATAATGGAATGTTACATTATGACATCATAATGGAATTTTGCATTATGACATCATACTGGAATGTTACATTATGACATCATAATGGAATTTTTGCATTATGACATCATAATGGAATTTTGCATTATGACATCATACTGGAATGTTACATTATGACATCATAATGGAATTTTGCATTATGACATCATAATGGAATTTTGCATTATGACATCATAATGGAATGCTGCATTATGACATCATAATGGAATGTTGCATTATGACATCATAATGGAATTTTTGCATTATGACATCATAATGGAATTTTGCATTATGACATCATAATGGAATTTTTACATTATGACATCATAATGGAATGTTGCATTATGACATCATAATGGAATTTTGCATTATGACATCATAATGCAATTTTTGCATTATGACATCATAATGGAATTTTGCATTATGACATCATACTGGAATGTTACATTATGACATCATAATGGAATGTTGCATTATGACATCATAATGGAATGTTGCATTATGACATCATAATGGAATGTTGCATTATGACATCATAATGGAATGTTGCATTATGACATCATAATGGAATTTTTGCATTATGACATCATAATGGAATTTTGCATTATGACATCATAGTGGAATGTTACATTATGACATCATAATGGAATTTTTACATTATGACATCATAATGGAATGTTGCATTATGACATCATAATAGAATGTTGCATTATGACATCATAATGGAATTTTGCATTATGACATCATAATGGAATTTTTACATTATGACATCATAATGGAATTTTGCATTATGACATCATAATGGAATGTTACATTATGACATCATAATGGAATTTTTACATTATGACATCATAATGGAATGTTGCATTATGACATCATAATGGAATGTTGCATTATGACATCATAATGGAATGTTGCATTATGACATCATAATGGAATTTTGCATTATGACATCATAATGGAATTTTTACATTATGACATCATAATGGAATGTTGCATTATGACATCATAATGGAATGTTACATTATGACATCATAATGGAATTTCGCATTATGACATCATAATGGAATTTTTACATTATGACATCATAATGGAATTTTGCATGATGACATCATAATGGAATGTTACATTATGACATCATAATGGAATTTTGGATTATGACATCATAATGGAATTTTTACATTATGACATCATAATGGAATGTTGCATTATGACATCATAATGGCATTTTGCATTATGACATCATAATGGAATTTTTGCATTATGACATCATACTGGAATGTTACATTATGACATCATAATGGAAATTTGCATTATGACATCATACTGGAATGTTACATTATGACATCATAATGGAATTTTTGCATTATGACATCATAATGGAATTTTGCATTATGACATCATACTGGAATGTTACATTATGACATCATAATGGAATGTTGCATTATGACATCATGATGGAATGTTGCATTATGACATCATAATGGAATGTTGCATTATGACATCATAATGGAATGTTGCATTATGACATCATAATGAAATGTTGCATTAGGACATCATAATGGAATTTTGCATTATGACATCAT
The DNA here is from genome assembly GCF_035609145.1 of Eleutherodactylus coqui. Lineage (NCBI taxonomy): Eukaryota > Metazoa > Chordata > Amphibia > Anura > Eleutherodactylidae > Eleutherodactylus > Eleutherodactylus coqui. The sequence continues at coordinate 66,774 of NW_027102533.1, read as the reverse complement.
AATGGAATGTTGCATTATGACATCATAATGGAATTTTGCATTATGACATCATAATGGAATTTTTACATTATGACATTATAATGGAATTTTGCATTATGACATCATAATGGAATGTTGCATTATGACATCATAATGGAATTTTGCATTATGACATCATAATGGAATGTTGCATTATGACATCATAATGGAATGTTGCATTATGACATCATAATGGAATGTTGCATTATGACATCATAATGCAATTTTGCATTATGACATCATAATGGAATGTTGCATTATGACATCATAATGGAATTTTGCATTATGACATCATAATGGAATTTTGCATTATGACATCATACTGGAATGTTACATTATGACATCATAATGGAATTTTGCATTTTGACATCATAATGGAATTTTGCATTATGACATCATAATGGAATGCTGCATTATGACATCATAATGGAATGTTGCATTATGACATCATAATGGAATTTTTGCATTATGACATCATAATGGAATTTTGCATTATGACATCATAATGGAATTTTTACATTATGACATCATAATGGAATGTTGCATTATGACATCATAATGGAATTTTGCATTATGACATCATAATGCAATTTTTGCATTATGACATCATAATGGAATTTTGCATTATGACATCATACTGGAATGTTACATTATGACATCATAATGGAATGTTGCATTATGACATCATAATGGAATGTTGCATTATGACATCATAATGGAATGTTGCATTATGACATCATAATGGAATTTTGCATTATGACATCATAATGGAATTTTTGCATTATGACATCATAATGGAATTTTGCATTATGACATCATAATGGAATGTTACATTATGACATCATAATGGAATTTTTACATTATGACATCATAATGGAATGTTGCATTATGACATCATAATAGAATGTTGCATTATGACATCATAATGGAATTTTGCATTATGACATCATAATGGAATTTTTACATTATGACATCATAATGGAATTTTGCATTATGACATCATAATGGAATGTTACATTATGACATCATAATGGAATTTTGCATTATGACATCATAATGGGATGTTACATTATGACATCATAATGGAATTTTGCATTATGACATAATGGAATTTTTACATTATGACATCATAATGGAATGTTGCATTATGACATCATAATGGAATGTTGCATTATGACATCATAATGGAATTTTGCATTATGACATCATAATGGAATTTTTACATTATGACATCATAATGGAATGTTGCATTATGACATCATAATGGAATGTTACATTATGACATCATAATGGAATTTTGCATTATGACATCATAATGGAATTTTTACATTATGACATCATAATGGAATTTTGCATGATGACATCATAATGGAATGTTACATTATGACATCATAATGGAATTTTGGATTATGACATCATAATGGAATTTTTACATTATGACATCATAATGGAATGTTGCATTATGACATCATAATGGCATTTTGCATTATGACATCATAATGGAATTTTTGCATTATGACATCATACTGGAATGTTACATTATGACATCATAATGGAAATTTGCATTATGACATCATACTGGAATGTTACATTATGACATCATAATGGAATTTTTGCATTATGACATCATAATGGAATTTTGCATTATGACATCATACTGGAATGTTACATTATGACATCATAATGGAATGTTGCATTATGACATCATGATGGAATGTTGCATTATGACATCATAATGGAATGTTGCATTATGACATCATAATGGAATGTTGCATTATGACATCATAATGAAATGTTGCATTAGGACATCATAATGGAATTTTGCATTATGACATCATAATGGAATGTTGCATTATGACATCATAATGGAATTTTGCATTATGACATCATAATGGAATTTTTACATTATGACATTATAATAAAATTTTGCATTATGACATCATAATGGAATGTTGCATTATGACATCATAATGGAATTTTGCATTATGACATCATAATGGAATGTTGCATTATGACATCATAATGGAATTTTGCATTATGACATCATAATGGAATGTTGCATTATGACATCATAATGGAATGTTGCATTATGACATCATAATGGAATTTTGCATTATGACATCATAATGGAATTTTTGCATTATGACATCATAATGGAATTTTGCATTATGACATCATAATGGAATGTTACATTATGACATCATAATGGAATTTTTACATTATGACATCATAATGGAATGTTGCATTATGACATCATAATAGAATGTTGCATTATGACATCATAATGGAATTTTGCATTATGACATCATAATGGAATTTTTACATTATGACATCATAATGGAATTTTGCATTATGACATCATAATGGAATGTTACATTATGACATCATAATGGAATTTTGCATTATGACATCATAATGGGATGTTACATTATGACATCATAATGGAATTTTGCATTATGACATAATGGAATTTTTACATTATGACATCATAATGGAATGTTGCATTATGACATCATAATGGAATGTTGCATTATGACATCATAATGGAATTTTGCATTATGACATCATAATGGAATTTTTACATTATGACATCATAATGGAATGTTGCATTATGACATCATAATGGAATTTTGCATTATGACATCATAATGGAATTTTTACATTATGACATCATAATGGAATTTTGCATGATGACATCATAATGGAATGTTACATTATGACATCATAATGGAATTTTGGATTATGACATCATAATGGAATTTTTACATTATGACATCATAATGGAATGTTGCATTATGACATCATAATGGCATTTTGCATTATGACATCATAATGGAATTTTTGCATTATGACATCATACTGGAATGTTACATTATGACATCATAATGGAAATTTGCATTATGACATCATACTGGAATGTTACATTATGACATCATAATGGAATTTTGCATTATGACATCATAATGGAATTTTGCATTATGACATCATACTGGAATGTTACATTATGACATCATAATGGAATGTTGCATTATGACATCATGATGGAATGTTGCATTATGACATCATAATGGAATGTTGCATTATGACATCATAATGGAATGTTGCATTATGACATCATAATGAAATGTTGCATTAGGACATCATAATGGAATTTTGCATTATGACATCATAATGGAATGTTGCATTATGACATCATAATGGAATTTTGCATTATGACATCATAATGGAATTTTTACATTATGACATCATAATGGAATTTTGCATTATGACATCATAATGGAATGTTGCATTATGACATCATAATGGAATTTTGCATTATGACATCATAATGGAATGTTACATTATGACATCATAATGGAATGTTGCATTATGACATTATGGCATTTTGCATTATGACATCATAATGGAATTTTTGCATTATGACATCATAATGGAATTTTTGCATTATGACATCATAATGGAATTTTTGCATTATGACATCATAATGGAATTTTGCATTATGACATCATACTGGAATGTTACATTATGACATCATAATGGAATTTTTGCATTATGACATCATAATGGAATTTTGCATTATGACATCATAATGGAATTTTGCATCATGACATCATACTGGAATGTTACATTATGACATCATAATGGAATGTTGCATTATGACATCATAATGGAATTTTTACATTATGACATCATAATGGAATGTTGCATTATGACATCATAATGGAATTTTGCATTATGACATCATAATGCAATTTTTGCATTATGACATCATAATGGAATTTTGCATCATGACATCATACTGGAATGTTACATTGTGACATCATAATGGAATGTTGCATTATGACATCATAATGGAATGTTGCATTATGACATCATAATGGAATGTTGCATTATGACATCATAATGGAATGTTGCATTATGACATCATAATGCAATTTTGCATTATGACATCATAATGGAATGTTGCATTATGCCATCATAATGGAATTTTGCATTATGACATCATAATGAAATTTTTGCATTATGACATCATAATGGAATTTTGCATTATGACATCATAATGGAATGTTACATTATGACATCATAATGGAATTTTGCATTATGACATCATACTGGAATGTTACATTATGACATCATAATGGAATTTTTGCATTATGACATCATAATGGAATTTTGCATTATGACATCATACTGGAATGTTACATTATGACATCATAATGGAATTTTGCATTATGACATCATAATGGAATTTTGCATTATGACATCATAATGGAATGCTGCATTATGACATCATAATGGAATGTTGCATTATGACATCATAATGGAATTTTTGCATTATGACATCATAATGGAATTTTGCATTATGACATCATAATGGAATTTTTACATTATGACATCATAATGGAATGTTGCATTATGACATCATAATGGAATTTTGCATTATGACATCATAATGCAATTTTTGCATTATGACATCATAATGGAATTTTGCATTATGACATCATACTGGAATGTTACATTATGACATCATAATGGAATGTTGCATTATGACATCATAATGGAATGTTGCATTATGACATCATAATGGAATGTTGCATTATGACATCATAATGGAATGTTGCATTATGACATCATAATGGAATTTTTGCATTATGACATCATAATGGAATTTTGCATTATGACATCATAGTGGAATGTTACATTATGACATCATAATGGAATTTTTACATTATGACATCATAATGGAATGTTGCATTATGACATCATAATAGAATGTTGCATTATGACATCATAATGGAATTTTGCATTATGACATCATAATGGAATTTTTACATTATGACATCATAATGGAATTTTGCATTATGACATCATAATGGAATGTTACATTATGACATCATAATGGAATTTTTACATTATGACATCATAATGGAATGTTGCATTATGACATCATAATAGAATGTTGCATTATGACATCATAATGGAATTTTGCATTATGACATCATAATGGAATTTTTACATTATGACATCATAATGGAATTTTGCATTATGACATCATAATGGGATGTTACATTATGACATCATAATGGAATTTTTACATTATGACATCATAATGGAATGTTGCATTATGACATCATAATGGAATGTTGCATTATGACATCATAATGGAATGTTGCATTATGACATCATAATGGAATTTTGCATTATGACATCATAATGGAATTTTTACATTATGACATCATAATGGAATGTTGCATTATGACATCATAATGGAATGTTACATTATGACATCATAATGGAATTTCGCATTATGACATCATAATGGAATTTTTACATTATGACATCATAATGGAATTTTGCATGATGACATCATAATGGAATGTTACATTATGACATCATAATGGAATTTTGGATTATGACATCATAATGGAATTTTTACATTATGACATCATAATGGAATGTTGCATTATGACATCATAATGGCATTTTGCATTATGACATCATAATGGAATTTTTGCATTATGACATCATACTGGAATGTTACATTATGACATCATAATGGAAATTTGCATTATGACATCATACTGGAATGTTACATTATGACATCATAATGGAATTTTTGCATTATGACATCATAATGGAATTTTGCATTATGACATCATACTGGAATGTTACATTATGACATCATAATGGAATGTTGCATTATGACATCATGATGGAATGTTGCATTATGACATCATAATGGAATGTTGCATTATGACATCATAATGGAATGTTGCATTATGACATCATAATGAAATGTTGCATTAGGACATCATAATGGAATTTTGCATTATGACATCATAATGGAATGTTGCATTATGACATCATAATGGAATTTTGCATTATGACATCATAATGGAATTTTTACATTATGACATTATAATGGAATTTTGCATTATGACATCATAATGGAATGTTGCATTATGACATCATAATGGAATTTTGCATTATGACATCATAATGGAATATTGCATTATGACATCATAATGGAATTTTGCATTATGACATCATAATGGAATGTTGCATTATGACATCATAATGGAATGTTGCATTATGACATCATAATGGAATTTTGCATTATGACATCATAATGGAATTTTTGCATTATGACATCATAATGGAATTTTGCATTATGACATCATAATGGAATGTTACATTATGACATCATAATAGAATTTTTACATTATGACATCATAATGGAATGTTGCATTATGACATCATAATAGAATGTTGCATTATGACATCATAATGGAATTTTGCATTATGACATCATAATGGAATTTTTACATTATGACATCATAATGGAATTTTGCATTATGACATCATAATGGAATGTTACATTATGACATCATAATGGAATTTTGCATTATGACATCATAATGGGATGTTACATTATGACATCATAATGGAATTTTGCATTATGACATAATGGAATTTTTACATTATGACATCATAATGGAATGTTGCATTATGACATCATAATGGAATGTTGCATTATGACATCATAATGGAATTTTGCATTATGACATCATAATGGAATTTTTACATTGTGACATCATACTGGAATGTTGCATTATGACATCATAATGGAATGTTACATTATGACATCATAATGTAATTTTGCATTATGACATCATAATGGAATTTTTACATTATGACATCATAATGGAATTTTGCATGATGACATCATAATGGAATGTTACATTATGACATCATAATGGAATTTTGGATTATGACATCATAATGGAATTTTTACATTATGACATCATAATGGAATGTTGCATTATGACATCATAATGGCATTTTGCATTATGACATCATAATGGAATTTTTGCATTATGACATCATACTGGAATGTTACATTATGACATCATAATGGAAATTTGCATTATGACATCATACTGGAATGTTACATTATGACATCATAATGGAATTTTTGCATTATGACATCATAATGGAATTTTGCATTATGACATCATACTGGAATGTTACATTATGACATCATAATGGAATGTTGCATTATGACATCATGATGGAATGTTGCATTATGACATCATAATGGAATGTTGCATTATGACATCATAATGGAATGTTGCATTATGACATCATAATGAAATGTTGCATTAGGACATCATAATGGAATTTTGCATTATGACATCATAATGGAATGTTGCATTATGACATCATAATGGAATTTTGCATTATGACATCATAATGGCATTTTTACATTATGACATCATAATGGAATTTTGCATTATGACATCATAATGGAATGTTGCATTATGACATCATAATGGAATTTTGCATTATGACATCATAATGGAATGTTACATTATGACATCATAATGGAATGTTGCATTATGACATTATGGCATTTTGCATTATGACATCATAATGGAATTTTTGCATTATGACATCATAATGGAATTTTTGCATTATGACATCATAATGGAATTTTTGCATTATGACATCATAATGGAATTTTGCATTATGACATCATACTGGAATGTTACATTATGACATCATAATGGAATTTTTGCATTATGACATCATAATGGAATTTTGCATTATGACATCATAATGGAATTTTGCATCATGACATCATACTGGAATGTTACATTATGACATCATAATGGAATGTTGCATTATGACATCATAATGGAATGTTGCATTATGACATCATAATGGAATGTTGCATTATGACATCATAATGGAATGTTGCATTATGACATCATAATGCAATTTTGCATTATGACATCATAATGGAATGTTGCATTATGACATCATAATGGAATTTTTACATTATGACATCATAATGGAATTTTGCATTATGACATCATAATGGAATGTTACATTATGACATCATAATGGAATTTTGCATTATGACATCATAAAGGGATGTTACATTATGACATCATAATGGAATTTTGCATTATGACATAATGGAATTTTTACATTATGACATCAAAATGGAATGTTGCATTATGACATCATAATGGAATGTTGCATTATGACATCATAATGGAATGTTTCATTATGACATCATAATGGAATTTTGCATTATGACATCAAAATGGAATGTTACATTATGCCATCATAATGGAATTTTGCATTATGACATCATAATGGAATTTTTACATTATGACATCATAATGGAATGTTGCATTATGACATCATAATGGAATGTTACATTATGACATCATAAGGGAATTTTGCATTATGACATCATAATGGAATTTTTACATTATGACATCATAATGGAATTTTGCATTATGACATCATAATGGAATGTTACATTATGACATCATAATGGAATTTTGGATTATGACATCATAAAGGAATTTTTGCATTATGACATCATAATGGAATGTTGCATTATGACATCATAATGGAATTTTGCATTATGACATCATAATGAAATGTTGCATTATGACATCATAATGGCATTTTGCATTATGACATCATAATGGAATTTTTGCATTATGACATCATAATGGAATTTTTTCATTATGACATCATAATGGAATTTTGCATTATGACATCATACTGGAATGTTACATTATGACATCATAATGGAATTTTTGCATTATGACATCATAATGAAATTTTGCATTATGACATCATACTGGAATGTTACATTATGACATCATAATGGAATGTTGCATTATGACATCATAATGGAATGTTGCATTATGACATCATAATGGAATGTTGCATTATGACATCATAATGGAATGTTGCATTATGACATCATAATGGAATGTTGCATTATGACATCATAATGGAATTTTGCATTATGACATCATAATGGAATTTTTGCATTATGACATCATAATGGAATTTTGCATTATGACATCATAATGGAATTTTGCATTATAACATCATAATGGAATATTTACATTATGACAACATAATGGAATGTTGCATTATGACATCATAATGGAATTTTGCATTATGACATCATAATGGAATGTTGCATTATGACATCATAATGGAATTTTGCATTATGACATCATAATGGAATGTTGCATTATGACATCATAATGGAATGTTGCATTATGACATTATGGAATGTTGCATTATGACATCATAATGGAATGTTGCATTATGACATCATAATGGAATTTTGCATTATGACATCATAATGGAATGTTACATTATGACATCATAATGGAATGTTGCATTATGACATCATAATGGCATTTTGCATTATGACATCATAATGGAATTTTTGCATTATGACATCATAATGGAATTTTTGCATTATGACATCATAATGGAATTTTGCATTATGACATCATACTGGAATGTTACATTATGACATCATAATGGAATTTTTGCATTATGAGATCATAATGGAATTTTTCATTATGACATCATACTGGAATGTTACATTATGACATCATAATAGAATTTTGCATTATGACATCATAATGGAATTTTGCATTATGACATCATAATGCAATTTTTGCATTATGACATCATAATGGAATTTTGCATCATGACATCATACTGGAATGTTACATTATGACATCATAATGGAATGTTGCATTATGACATCATAATGGAATGTTGCATTATGACATCATAATGGAATGTTGCATTATGACATCATAATGGAATGTTGCATTATGACATCATAATGCAATTTTGCATTATGACATCATAAAGGGATGTTACATTATGACATCATAATGGAATTTTGCATTATGACATAATGGAATTTTTACATTATGACATCATAATGGAATTTTTGCATTATGACATCATAATGGAATTTTGCATTATGACATCATAATGGAATTTTTACATTATGACATCATAAGGGAATTTTTGCATTATGACATCATAATGGAATTTTGCATTATGACATCATAATGGAATTTTTACATTATGACATCATAATGGAATGTTGCATTATGACATCATAATGGAATTTTGCATTATGACATCATAATGCAATTTTTGCATTATGACATCATAATGGAATTTTGCATCATGACATCATACTGGAATGTTACATTATGACATCATAATGGAATGTTGCATTATGACATCATAATGGAATGTTGCATTATGACATCATAATGGAATGTTGCATTATGACATCATAATGGAATGTTGCATTATGACATCATAATGCAATTTTGCATTTTGACATCATAATGGAATGTTGCATTATGACATCATAATGGAATTTTGCGTTATGACATCATAATGGAATGTTGCATTATGACATCATAATGGAATGTTGCATTATGACATCATAATGGAATGTTACATTATGACATCATAATGGAATTTTTACATTATGACATCATAATGGAATGTTGCATTATGACATCATAATGGAATGTTGCATTATGACATCATAATGGAATGTTGCATTATGACATCATAATGGAATTTTTACATTATGACATCATAATGGAATTTTGCATTATGACATCATAATGGAATGTTACATTATGACATCATAATGGAATTTTGGATTATGACATCATAATGGAATTTTTACATTATGACATCATAATGGAATGTTGCATTATGACATCATAAGGGAATGTTGCATTATGACATCATAATGGAATTTTTACATTATGACATCATAATGGAATTTTGCATTATGACATCATAATGGAATTTTGCATTATGACATCATAATGGAATTTTGCATTATGACATCATAATGGAATGTTGCATTATGACATCATAATGGAATGTTGCATTATGACATCATAATGGAATGTTGCATTATGACATCATAATGGAATGTTGCATTATGACATCATAATGGAATGTTGCATTATGACATTATGGAATTTTGCATTATGACATCATAATGGAATTTTTGCATTATGACATCATAATGGAATTTTGCATTATGACATCATAATGGAATTTTTACATTATGACATCATAATGGAATGTTGCATTATGACATCATAATGGAATGTTGCATTATGACATCATAATGGAATTTTGCATTATGACATCATAATGGCATTTTGCATTATGACATCATAATGGAATTTTTGCATTATGACATCATAATGGAATTTTTGCATTATGACATCATAATGGAATGTTGCATTATGACATCATAATGGAATGTTGCATTATGACATCATAATGGCATTTTGCATTATGACATCATAATGGAATTTTTGCATTATGACATCATAATGGAATTTTTGCATTATGACATCATAATGGAATTTTTGCATTATGACATCATAATGGAATGTTACATTATGACATCATAATGGAATGTTGCATTATGACATCATAATGGCATTTTGCATTATGACATCATAATGGAATTTTTGCATTATGACATCATAATGGAATTTTTGCATTATGACATCATAATGGAATTTTGCATTATGACATCATAATGGAATGTTACATTATGACATCATAATGGAATTTTTGCATTATGACATCATAATGGAATTTTGCATTATGACGTCATACTGGAATGTTACATTATGACATCATAATGGAATTTTGCATTATGACATCATAATGGAATTTTTGCATTATGACATCATAATGGAATTTTGCATTATGACATCATAATGGAATTTTTACATTATGACATCATAATGGAATGTTGCATTATGACATCATAATGGAATGTTGCATTATGACATCATAATGGAATGTTGCATTATGACATCATAATGGAATTTTGCATTATGACATCATAATGGAATTTTGCATTATGACATCATAATGGAATTTTGCATTATGACATCATAATGGAATGTTGCATTATGACATCATAATGGAATGTTGCATTATGACATCATAATGGAATGTTGCATTATGACATCATAATGGAATGTTGCATTATGACATTATGGAATGTTGCATTATGACATCATAATGGCATTTTGCATTATGACATCATAATGGAATTTTGCATTATGACATCATAATGGAATTTTTACATTATGACATCATAATGGAATGTTGCATTATGACATCATAATGGAATGTTGCATTATGACATCATAATGGAATTTTGCATTATGACATCATAATGGCATTTTGCATTATGACATCATAATGGCATTTTGCATTATGACATCATAATGGAATTTTTGCATTATGACATCATAATGGAATTTTTGCATTATGACATCATAATGGAATGTTGCATTATGACATCATAATGGAATGTTGCATTATGACATCATAATGGAATTTTGCATTATGACATCATAATGGCATTTTGCATTATGACATCATAATGGAATTTTTGCATTATGACATCATAATGGAATTTTTGCATTATGACATCATAATGGAATGTTGCATTATGACATCATAATGGAATGTTGCATTATGACATCATAATGGAATGTTACATTATGACATCATAATGGAATGTTGCATTATGACATCATAATGGCATTTTGCATTATGACATCATAATGGAATTTTGCATTATGACTAGAGATGAGCGAACGTGTCCGTAACGGACACATCCGCACCCGGACACCGGCTTTAGCGAACACTGGAGTGTTCGCGCGTAAGTGTCCGGGTGCCGCCGGGGGGCGGGGAGATGCGCGGCGGCGCGGGCGGCAGTAGCGGGGAACAGGGGGGAGCCCTCTCTCTCTCCCTCTCCCCCCCGCTCCCCGCCGCACCCCCCCGCGCTGCCACGGCGGCCCCCGAACTTTTTCGCCCGAACACCGAGGTGTTCGCAAAGTTCGGTGTTCGGGCGAAAAAGGGGCGGGGCCGAACGTGTTCGCTCATCTCTAATTATGACATCATAATGGAATTTTTACATTATGACATCATAATGGAATGTTGCATTATGACATCATAATGGAATGTTGCATTATGACATCATAATGGAATTTTGCATTATGACATCATAATGGCATTTTGCATTATGACATCATAATGGAATTTTTGCATTATGACATCATAATGGAATTTTTGCATTATGACATCATAATGGAATGTTGCATTATGACATCATAATGGAATGTTGCATTATGACATCATAATGGAATGTTACATTATGACATAATGGAATGTTGCATTATGACATCATAATGGCATTTTGCATTATGACATCATAATGGAATTTTTGCATTATGACATCATAATGGAATTTTTGCATTATGACATCATAATGGAATTTTGCATTATGACATCATAATGGAATGTTACATTATGACATCATAATGGAATTTTTGCATTATGCCATCATAATGGAATTTTGCATTATGACGTCATACTGGAATGTTACATTATGACATCATAATGGAATTTTGCATTATGACATCATAATGGAATGTTGCATTATGACATCATAATGGAATTTTGCATTATGACATCATAATGGAATTTTTGCATTATGACATCATAATGGAATTTTTGCATTATGACATCATAATGGAATTTTTGCATTATGACATCATAATGGAATGTTACATTATGACATCATAATGGAATGTTGCATTATGACATCATAATGGCATTTTGCATTATGACATCATAATGGAATTTTGCATTATGACATCATAATGGAATTTTTACATTATGACATCATAATGGAATGTTGCATTATGACATCATAATGGAATGCTGCATTATCACATCATAATGGAATGTTGCATTATGACATCATAATGGAATTTTGCATTATGACATCATAATGGAATTTTTACATTATGACATCATAATGGAATTTTGCAATATGACATCATAATGGAATGCTGCATTATCACATCATAATGGAATGTTGCATTATGACATCATAATGGAATTTTGCATTATGACATCATAATGGAATTTTTGCATTATGACATCATAATGGAATTTTGCATTATGACATCATAATGGAATTTTTACATTATGACATCATAATGGAATGTTGCATTATGACATCATAATGGAATTTTGCATTATGACATCATAATGCAATTTTTGCATTATGACATCATAATGGAATTTTGCATCATGACATCATACTGGAATGTTACATTGTGACATCATAATGGAATGTTGCATTATGACATCATAATGGAATGTTGCATTATGACATCATAATGGAATGTTGCATTATGACATCATAATGCAATTTTGCATTATGACATCATAATGGAATGTTGCATTATGACATCATAATGGAATTTTGCATTATGACATCATAATTAAATTTTTGCATTATGACATCATAATGGAATTTTGCATTATGACATCATACTGGAATGTTACATTATGACATCATAATGGAATTTTGCATTATGACATCATACTGGAATGTTACATTATGACATCATAATGGAATTTTTGCATTATGACATCATAATGGAATTTTGCATTATGACATCATACTGGAATGTTACATTATGACATCATAATGAAATTTTGCATTATGACATCATAATGGAATTTTGCATTATGACATCATAATGGAATGCTGCATTATGACATCATAATGGAATGTTGCATTATGACATCATAATGGAATTTTTGCATTATGACATCATAATGGAATTTTGCATTATGACATCATAATGGAATTTTTACATTATGACATCATAATGGAATGTTGCATTATGACATCATAATGGAATTTTGCATTATGGCATCATAATGCAATTTTTGCATTATGACATCATAATGGAATTTTGCATTATGACATCATACTGGAATGTTACATTATGACATCATAATGGAATGTTGCATTATGACATCATAATGGAATGTTGCATTATGACATCATAATGGAATTTTGCATTATGACATCATAATGGAATTTTTGCATTATGACATCATAATGGAATTTTGCATTATGACATCATAATGGAATGTTACATTATGACATCATAATGGAATTTTTACATTATGACATCATAATGGAATGTTGCATTATGACATCATAATGGAATGTTGCATTATGACATCATAATGGAATTTTGCATTATGACATCATAATGGAATTTTTACATTATGACATCATAATGGAATTTTGCATTATGACATCATAATGGAATGTTACATTATGACATCATAATGGAATTTTGCATTATGACATCATAATGGGATGTTACATTATGACATCATAATGGAATTTTGCATTATGACATAATGGAATTTTTACATTATGACATCATAATGGAATGTTGCATTATGACATCATAATGGAATGTTGCATTATGACATCATAATGGAATTTTGCATTATGACATCATAATGGAATTTTTACATTATGACATCATAATGGAATGTTGCATTATGACATCATAATGGAATGTTACATTATGACATCATAAGGGAATTTTGCATTATGACATCATAATGGAATTTTTACATTATGACATCATAATGGAATTTTGCATGATGACATCATAATGGAATGTTACATTATGACATCATAATGGAATTTTGGATTATGACATCATAATGGAATTTTTACATTATGACATCATAATGGAATTTTTGCATTATGACATCATACTGGAATGTTACATTATGACATCATAATGGAATTTTTGCATTATGACATCATAATGGAATTTTGCATTATGACATCATACTGGAATGTTACATTATGACATCATAATGGAATGTTGCATTATGACATCATGATGGAATGTTGCATTATGACATCATAATGGAATGTTGCATTATGACATCATAATGGAATGTTGCATTATGACATCATAATGGAATGTTGCATTAGGACATCATAATGGAATTTTGCATTATGACATCATAATGGAATGTTGCATTATGACATCATAATGGAATGTTGCATTATGACATCATAATGGAATTTTGCATTATGACATCATAATGGAATTTTTACATTATGACATCATAATGGAATTTTGCATTATGACATCATAATGGAATTTTTGCATTATGACATCATAATGGAATTTTGCATTATGACATCATAATGGAATTTTTACATTATGACATCATAATGGAATTTTTACATTATGACATCATAATGGAATGTTGCATTATGACATCATAATGGAATGTTGCATTATGACATCATAATGGAATTTTGCATTATGACATCATAATGGAATGTTACATTATGACATCATAATGGAATGTTGCATTATGACATTATGGCATTTTGCATTATGACATCATAATGGAATTTTTGCATTATGACATCATAATGGAATTTTTGCATTATGACATCATAATGGAATTTTGCATTATGACATCATACTGGAATGTTACATTATGACATCATAATGGAATTTTTGCATTATGACATCATAATGGAATTTTGCATTATGACATCATAATGGAATTTTGCATCATGACATCATACTGGAATGTTACATTATGACATCATAATTGGATGTTGCATTATAACATCATAATGGAATGTTGCATTATGACATCATAATGGAATGTTGCATTATGACATCATAATGGAATGTTGCATTATGACATCATAATGGAATGTTGCATTATGACATCATAATGGAATTTTTACATTATGACATCATAATGGAATTTTGCATTATGACATCATAATGGAATGTTACATTATGACATCATAATGGAATTTTGGATTATGACATTATAATGGAATTTTTACATTATGACATCATAATGGAATGTTGCATTATGACATCATAAGGGAATGTTGCATTATGACATCATAATGGAATTTTTACATTATGACATCATAATGGAATTTTGCATTATGACATCATAATGGAATTTTGCATTATGACATCATAATGGAATTTTGCATTATGACATCATAATGGAATGTTGCATTATGACATCATAATGGAATGTTGCATTATGACATCATAATGGAATTTTGCATTATGACATCATAATGGAATTTTGCATTATGACATCATAATGGAATTTTTGCATTATGACATCATAATGGAATGTTGCATTATGACATCATAATGGAATGTTGCATTATGACATCATAATGGAATGTTGCATTATGACATCATAATGGAATGTTGCATTATGACATTATGGAATTTTGCATTATGACATCATATTGGAATTTTTGCATTATGACATCATAATGGAATTTTGCATTATGACATCATAATGGAATTTTTACATTATGACATCATAATGGAATGTTGCATTATGACATCATAATGGAATGTTGCATTATGACATCATAATGGAATGTTGCATTATGACATCATAATGAAATGTTGCATTAGGACATCATAATGGAATTTTGCATTATGACATCATAATGGAATGTTGCATTATGACATCATAATGGAATTTTGCATTATGACATCATAATGGAATTTTTACATTATGACATTATAATGGAATTTTGCATTATGACATCATAATGGAATGTTGCATTATGACATCATAATGGAATTTTGCATTATGACATCATAATGGAATGTTGCATTATGACATCATAATGGAATTTTGCATTATGACATCATAATGGAATGTTGCATTATGACATCATAATGGAATGTTGCATTATGACATCATAATGGAATTTTGCATTATGACATCATAATGGAATTTTTGCATTATGACATCATAATGGAATTTTGCATTATGACATCATAATGGAATGTTACATTATGACATCATAATGGAATTTTTACATTATGACATCATAATGGAATGTTGCATTATGACATCATAATAGAATGTTGCATTATGACATCATAATGGAATTTTGCATTATGACATCATAATGGAATTTTTACATTATGACATCATAATGGAATTTTGCATTATGACATCATAATGGAATGTTACATTATGACATCATAATGGAATTTTGCATTATGACATCATAATGGGATGTTACATTATGACATCATAATGGAATTTTGCATTATGACATAATGGAATTTTTACATTATGACATCATAATGGAATGTTGCATTATGACATCATAATGGAATGTTGCATTATGACATCATAATGGAATTTTGCATTATGACATCATAATGGAATTTTTACATTATGACATCATAATGGAATGTTGCATTATGACATCATAATGGAATTTTGCATTATGACATCATAATGGAATTTTTACATTATGACATCATAATGGAATTTTGCATGATGACATCATAATGGAATGTTACATTATGACATCATAATGGAATTTTGGATTATGACATCATAATGGAATTTTTACATTATGACATCATAATGGAATGTTGCATTATGACATCATAATGGCATTTTGCATTATGACATCATAATGGAATTTTTGCATTATGACATCATACTGGAATGTTAAATTATGACACCATAATGGAAATTTGCATTATGACATCATACTGGAATGTTACATTATGACATCATAATGGAATTTTTGCATTATGACATCATAATGGAATTTTGCATTATGACATCATACTGGAATGTTACATTATGACATCATAATGGAATGTTGCATTATGACATCATGATGGAATGTTGCATTATGACATCATAATGGAATGTTGCATTATGACATCATAATGGAATGTTGCATTATGACATCATAATGAAATGTTGCATTAGGACATCATAATGGAATTTTGCATTATGACATCATAATGGAATGTTGCATTATGACATCATAATGGAATTTTGCATTATGACATCATAATGGAATTTTTACATTATGACATCATAATGGAATTTTGCATTATGACATCATAATGGAATGTTGCATTATGACATCATAATGGAATTTTGCATTATGACATCATAATGGAATGTTACATTATGACATCATAATGGAATGTTGCATTATGACATTATGGCATTTTGCATTATGACATCATAATGGAATTTTTGCATTATGACATCATAATGGAATTTTTGCATTATGACATCATAATGGAATTTTTGCATTATGACATCATAATGGAATTTTGCATTATGACATCATACTGGAATGTTACATTATGACATCATAATGGAATTTTTGCATTATGACATCATAATGGAATTTTGCATTATGACATCATAATGGAATGTTGCATCATGACATCATACTGGAATGTTACATTATGACATCATAATGGAATGTTGCATTATGACATCATAATGGAATTTTTACATTATGACATCATAATGGAATGTTGCATTATGACATCATAATGGAATTTTGCATTATGACATCATAATGCAATTTTTGCATTATGACATCATAATGGAATTTTGCATCATGACATCATACTGGAATGTTACATTGTGACATCATAATGGAATGTTGCATTATGACATCATAATGGAATGTTGCATTATGACATCATAATGGAATGTTGCATTATGACATCATAATGGAATGTTGCATTATGACATCATAATGCAATTTTGCATTATGACATCATAATGGAATGTTGCATTATGCCATCATAATGGAATTTTGCATTATGACATCATAATGAAATTTTTGCATTATGACATCATAATGGAATTTTGCATTATGACATCATAATGGAATGTTACATTATGACATCATAATGGAATTTTGCATTATGACATCATACTGGAATGTTACATTATGACATCATAATGGAATTTTTGCATTATGACATCATAATGGAATTTTGCATTATGACATCATACTGGAATGTTACATTATGACATCATAATGGAATTTTGCATTATGACATCATAATGGAATTTTGCATTATGACATCATAATGGAATGCTGCATTATGACATCATAATGGAATGTTGCATTATGACATCATAATGGAATTTTTGCATTATGACATCATAATGGAATTTTGCATTATGACATCATAATGGAATTTTTACATTATGACATCATAATGGAATGTTGCATTATGACATCATAATGGAATTTTGCATTATGACATCATAATGCAATTTTTGCATTATGACATCATAATGGAATTTTGCATTATGACATCATACTGGAATGTTACATTATGACATCATAATGGAATGTTGCATTATGACATCATAATGGAATGTTGCATTATGACATCATAATGGAATGTTGCATTATGACATCATAATGGAATTTTGCATTATGACATCATAATGGAATTTTTGCATTATGACATCATAATGGAATTTTGCATTATGACATCATAATGGAATGTTACATTATGACATCATAATGGAATTTTTACATTATGACATCATAATGGAATGTTGCATTATGACATCATAATAGAATGTTGCATTATGACATCATAATGGAATTTTGCATTATGACATCATAATGGAATTTTTACATTATGACATCATAATGGAATTTTGCATTATGACATCATAATGGAATGTTACATTATGACATCATAATGGAATTTTGCATTATGACATCATAATGGGATGTTACATTATGACATCATAATGGAATTTTGCATTATGACATAATGGAATTTTTACATTATGACATCATAATGGAATGTTGCATTATGACATCATAATGGAATGTTGCATTATGACATCATAATGGAATTTTGCATTATGACATCATAATGGAATTTTTACATTATGACATCATAATGGAATGTTGCATTATGACATCATAATGGAATGTTACATTATGACATCATAATGGAATTTCGCATTATGACATCATAATGGAATTTTTACATTATGACATCATAATGGAATTTTGCATGATGACATCATAATGGAATGTTACATTATGACATCATAATGGAATTTTGGATTATGACATCATAATGGAATTTTTACATTATGACATCATAATGGAATGTTGCATTATGACATCATAATGGCATTTTGCATTATGACATCATAATGGAATTTTTGCATTATGACATCATACTGGAATGTTACATTATGACATCATAATGGAAATTTGCATTATGACATCATACTGGAATGTTACATTATGACATCATAATGGAATTTTTGCATTATGACATCATAATGGAATTTTGCATTATGACATCATACTGGAATGTTACATTATGACATCATAATGGAATGTTGCATTATGACATCATGATGGAATGTTGCATTATGACATCATAATGGAATGTTGCATTATGACATCATAATGGAATGTTGCATTATGACATCATAATGAAATGTTGCATTAGGACATCATAATGGAATTTTGCATTATGACATCATAATGGAATGTTGCATTATGACATCATAATGGAATTTTGCATTATGACATCATAATGGAATTTTTACATTATGACATTATAATGGAATTTTGCATTATGACATCATACTGGAATGTTACATTATGACATCATAATGGAATTTTGCATTATGACATCATAATGGAATTTTGCATTATGACATCATAATGGAATGCTGCATTATGACATCATAATGGAATGTTGCATTATGACATCATAATGGAATTTTTGCATTATGACATCATAATGGAATTTTGCATTATGACATCATAATGGAATTTTTACATTATGACATCATAATGGAATGTTGCATTATGACATCATAATGGAATTTTGCATTATGACATCATAATGCAATTTTTGCATTATGACATCATAATGGAATTTTGCATTATGACATCATACTGGAATGTTACATTATGACATCATAATGGAATGTTGCATTATGACATCATAATGGAATGTTGCATTATGACATCATAATGGAATGTTGCATTATGACATCATAATGGAATTTTGCATTATGACATCATAATGGAATTTTTGCATTATGACATCATAATGGAATTTTGCATTATGACATCATAATGGAATGTTACATTATGACATCATAATGGAATTTTTACATTATGACATCATAATGGAATGTTGCATTATGACATCATAATAGAATGTTGCATTATGACATCATAATGGAATTTTGCATTATGACATCATAATGGAATTTTTACATTATGACATCATAATGGAATTTTGCATTATGACATCATAATGGGATGTTACATTATGACATCATAATGGAATTTTGCATTATGACATAATGGAATTTTTACATTATGACATCATAATGGAATGTTGCATTATGACATCATAATGGAATGTTGCATTATGACATCATAATGGAATTTTGCATTATGACATCATAATGGAATTTTTACATTATGACATCATAATGGAATGTTGCATTATGACATCATAATGGAATGTTACATTATGACATCATAATGGAATTTCGCATTATGACATCATAATGGAATTTTTACATTATGACATCATAATGGAATTTTGCATGATGACATCATAATGGAATGTTACATTATGACATCATAATGGAATTTTGGATTATGACATCATAATGGAATTTTTACATTATGACATCATAATGGAATGTTGCATTATGACATCATAATGGAATGTTGCATTATGACATCATAATGGAATTTTGCATTATGACATCATAATGGAATTTTGCATTATGACATCATAATGGAATTTTTACATTATGACATCATAATGGAATGTTGCATTATGACATCATAATGGAATGTTACATTATGACATCATAATGGAATTTCGCATTATGACATCATAATGGAATTTTTACATTATGACATCATAATGGAATTTTGCATGATGACATCATAATGGAATGTTACATTATGACATCATAATGGAATTTTGGATTATGACATCATAATGGAATTTTTACATTATGACATCATAATGGAATGTTGCATTATGACATCATAATGGCATTTTGCATTATGACATCATAATGGAATTTTTGCATTATGACATCATACTGGAATGTTACATTATGACATCATAATGGAAATTTGCATTATGACATCATACTGGAATGTTACATTATGACATCATAATGGAATTTTTGCATTATGACATCATAATGGAATTTTGCATTATGACATCATACTGGAATGTTACATTATGACATCATAATGGAATGTTGCATTATGACATCATGATGGAATGTTGCATTATGACATCATAATGGAATGTTGCATTATGACATCATAATGGAATGTTGCATTATGACATCATAATGAAATGTTGCATTAGGACATCATAATGGAATTTTGCATTATGACATCATAATGGAATGTTGCATTATGACATCATAATGGAATTTTGCATTATGACATCATAATGGAATTTTTACATTATGACATTATAATGGAATTTTGCATTATGACATCATAATGGAATGTTGCATTATGACATCATAATGGAATTTTGCATTATGACATCATAATGGAATGTTGCATTATGACATCATAATGGAATTTTGCATTATGACATCATAATGGAATGTTGCATTATGACATCATAATGGAATGTTGCATTATGACATCATAATGGAATTTTGCATTATGACATCATAATGGAATTTTTGCATTATGACATCATAATGGAATTTTGCATTATGACATCATAATGGAATGTTACATTATGACATCATAATAGAATTTTTACATTATGACATCATAATGGAATGTTGCATTATGACATCATAATAGAATGTTGCATTATGACATCATAATGGGATGTTACATTATGACATCATAATGGAATTTTGCATTATGACATAATGGAATTTTTACATTATGACATCATAATGGAATGTTGCATTATGACATCATAATGGAATGTTGCATTATGACATCATAATGGAATTTTGCATTATGACATCATAATGGAATTTTTACATTATGACATCATAATGGAATTTTGCATTATGACATCATAATGGAATGTTACATTATGACATCATAATGGAATTTTGCATTATGACATCATAATGGGATGTTACATTATGACATCATAATGGAATTTTGCATTATGACATAATGGAATTTTTACATTATGACATCATAATGGAATGTTGCATTATGACATCATAATGGAATGTTGCATTATGACATCATAATGGAATTTTGCATTATGACATCATAATGGAATTTTTACATTGTGACATCATAATGGAATGTTGCATTATGACATCATAATGGAATGTTACATTATGACATCATAATGGAATTTTGCATTATGACATCATAATGGAATTTTTACATTATGACATCATAATGGAATTTTGCATGATGACATCATAATGGAATGTTACATTATGACATCATAATGGAATTTTGGATTATGACATCATAATGGAATTTTTACATTATGACATCATAATGGAATGTTGCATTATGACATCATAATGGCATTTTGCATTATGACATCATAATGGAATTTTTGCATTATGACATCATACTGGAATGTTACATTATGACATCATAATGGAAATTTGCATTATGACATCATACTGGAATGTTACATTATGACATCATAATGGAATTTTTGCATTATGACATCATAATGGAATTTTGCATTATGACATCATACTGGAATGTTACATTATGACATCATAATGGAATGTTGCATTATGACATCATGATGGAATGTTGCATTATGACATCATAATGGAATGTTGCATTATGACATCATAATGGAATGTTGCATTATGACATCATAATGAAATGTTGCATTAGGACATCATAATGGAATTTTGCATTATGACATCATAATGGAATGTTGCATTATGACATCATAATGGAATTTTGCATTATGACATCATAATGGAATTTTTACATTATGACATCATAATGGAATTTTGCATTATGACATCATAATGGAATGTTGCATTATGACATCATAATGGAATTTTGCATTATGACATCATAATGGAATGTTACATTATGACATCATAATGGAATGTTGCATTATGACATTATGGCATTTTGCATTATGACATCATAATGGAATTTTTGCATTATGACATCATAATGGAATTTTTGCATTATGACATCATAATGGAATTTTTGCATTATGACATCATAATGGAATTTTGCATTATGACATCATACTGGAATGTTACATTATGACATCATAATGGAATTTTTGCATTATGACATCATAATGGAATTTTGCATTATGACATCATAATGGAATTTTGCATCATGACATCATACTGGAATGTTACATTATGACATCATAATGGAATGTTGCATTATGACATCATAATGGAATGTTGCATTATGACATCATAATGGAATGTTGCATTATGACATCATAATGGAATGTTGCATTATGACATCATAATGCAATTTTGCATTATGACATCATAATGGAATGTTGCATTATGACATCATAATGCAATTTTGCATTATGACATCATAATGGAATGTTGCATTATGACATCATAATGGAATTTTTACATTATGACATCATAATGGAATTTTGCATTATGACATCATAATGGAATGTTACATTATGACATCATAATGGAATTTTGCATTATGACATCATAAAGGGATGTTACATTATGACATCATAATGGAATTTTGCATTATGACATAATGGAATTTTTACATTATGACATCAAAATGGAATGTTGCATTATGACATCATAATGGAATGTTGCATTATGACATCATAATGGAATGTTTCATTATGACATCATAATGGAATTTTGCATTATGACATCAAAATGGAATGTTACATTATGCCATCATAATGGAATTTTGCATTATGACATCATAATGGAATTTTTACATTATGACATCATAATGGAATGTTGCATTATGACATCATAATGGAATGTTACATTATGACATCATAAGGGAATTTTGCATTATGACATCATAATGGAATTTTTACATTATGACATCATAATGGAATTTTGCATTATGACATCATAATGGAATGTTACATTATGACATCATAATGGAATTTTGGATTATGACATCATAAAGGAATTTTTGCATTATGACATCATAATGGAATGTTGCATTATGACATCATAATGGAATTTTGCATTATGACATCATAATGAAATGTTGCATTATGACATCATAATGGCATTTTGCATTATGACATCATAATGGAATTTTTGCATTATGACATCATAATGGAATTTTTTCATTATGACATCATAATGGAATTTTGCATTATGACATCATACTGGAATGTTACATTATGACATCATAATGGAATTTTTGCATTATGACATCATAATGGAATTTTGCATTATGACATCATACTGGAATGTTACATTATGACATCATAATGGAATGTTGCATTATGACATCATAATGGAATGTTGCATTATGACATCATAATGGAATGTTGCATTATGACATCATAATGGAATGTTGCATTATGACATCATAATGGAATTTTGCATTATGACATCATAATGGAATTTTGCATTATGACATCATAATGGAATTTTTACATTGTGACATCATAATGGAATGTTGCATTATGACATCATAATGGAATGTTACATTATGACATCATAATGGAATGTTACATTATGACATCATAATGGAATTTTGCATTATGACATCATAATGGAATTTTTACATTATGACATCATAATGGAATTTTGCATTATGACATCATACTGGAATGTTACATTATGACATCATAATGGAATGTTACATTATGACATCATAATGGAATTTTGCATTATGACATAATGGAATTTTTACATTATGACATCATAATGGAATGTTGCATTATGACATCATAATGGAATGTTGCATTATGACATCATAATGGAATTTTGCATTATGACATCATAATGGAATTTTTACATTGTGACATCATAATGGAATGTTGCATTATGACATCATAATGGAATGTTACATTATGACATCATAATGGAATTTTGCATTATGACATCATAATGGAATTTTTACATTATGACATCATAATGGAATTTTGCATGATGACATCATAATGGAATGTTACATTATGACATCATAATGGAATTTTGGATTATGACATCATAATGGAATTTTTACATTATGACATCATAATGGAATGTTGCATTATGACATCATAATGGCATTTTGCATTATGACATCATAATGGAATTTTTGCATTATGACATCATACTGGAATGTTACATTATGACATCATAATGGAAATTTGCATTATGACATCATACTGGAATGTTACATTATGACATCATAATGGAATTTTTGCATTATGACATCATAATGGAATTTTGCATTATGACATCATACTGGAATGTTACATTATGACATCATAATGGAATGTTGCATTATGACATCATGATGGAATGTTGCATTATGACATCATAATGGAATGTTGCATTATGACATCATAATGGAATGTTGCATTATGACATCATAATGAAATGTTGCATTAGGACATCATAATGGAATTTTGCATTATGACATCATAATGGAATGTTGCATTATGACATCATAATGGAATTTTGCATTATGACATCATAATGGAATTTTTACATTATGACATCATAATGGAATTTTGCATTATGACATCATAATGGAATGTTGCATTATGACATCATAATGGAATTTTGCATTATGACATCATAATGGAATGTTACATTATGACATCATAATGGAATGTTGCATTATGACATTATGGCATTTTGCATTATGACATCATAATGGAATTTTTGCATTATGACATCATAATGGAATTTTTGCATTATGACATCATAATGGAATTTTTGCATTATGACATCATAATGGAATTTTGCATTATGACATCATACTGGAATGTTACATTATGACATCATAATGGAATTTTTGCATTATGACATCATAATGGAATTTTGCATTATGACATCATAATGGAATTTTGCATCATGACATCATACTGGAATGTTACATTATGACATCATAATGGAATGTTGCATTATGACATCATAATGGAATGTTGCATTATGACATCATAATGGAATGTTGCATTATGACATCATAATGGAATGTTGCATTATGACATCATAATGCAATTTTGCATTATGACATCATAATGGAATGTTGCATTATGACATCATAATGGAATTTTTACATTATGACATCATAATGGAATTTTGCATTATGACATCATAATGGAATGTTACATTATGACATCATAATGGAATTTTGCATTATGACATCATAAAGGGATGTTACATTATGACATCATAATGGAATTTTGCATTATGACATAATGGAATTTTTACATTATGACATCAAAATGGAATGTTGCATTATGACATCATAATGGAATGTTGCATTATGACATCATAATGGAATGTTTCATTATGACATCATAATGGAATTTTGCATTATGACATCAAAATGGAATGTTACATTATGCCATCATAATGGAATTTTGCATTATGTCATCATAATGGAATTTTTACATTATGACATCATAATGGAATGTTGCATTATGACATCATAATGGAATGTTACATTATGACATCATAAGGGAATTTTGCATTATGACATCATAATGGAATTTTTACATTATGACATCATAATGGAATTTTGCATTATGACATCATAATGGAATGTTACATTATGACATCATAATGGAATTTTGGATTATGACATCATAAAGGAATTTTTGCATTATGACATCATAATGGAATGTTGCATTATGACATCATAATGGAATTTTGCATTATGACATCATAATGAAATGTTGCATTATGACATCATAATGGCATTTTGCATTATGACATCATAATGGAATTTTTGCATTATGACATCATAATGGAATTTTTTCATTATGACATCATAATGGAATTTTGCATTATGACATCATACTGGAATGTTACATTATGACATCATAATGGAATTTTTGCATTATGACATCATAATGGAATTTTGCATTATGACATCATACTGGAATGTTACATTATGACATCATAATGGAATGTTGCATTATGACATCATAATGGAATGTTGCATTATGACATCATAATGGAATGTTGCATTATGACATCATAATGGAATGTTGCATTATGACATCATAATGGAATTTTGCATTATGACATCATAATGGAATTTTTGCATTATGACATCATAATGGAATTTTGCATTATGACATCATAATGGAATTTTGCATTATAACATCATAATGGAATATTTACATTATGACAACATAATGGAATGTTGCATTATGACATCATAATGGAATTTTGCATTATGACATCATAATGGAATGTTGCATTATGACATCATAATGGAATTTTGCATTATGACATCATAATGGAATGTTGCATTATGACATCATAATGGAATGTTGCATTATGACATTATGGAATGTTGCATTATGACATCATAATGGAATTTTGCATTATGACATCATAATGGAATGTTACATTATGACATCATAATGGAATGTTGCATTATGACATCATAATGGCATTTTGCATTATGACATCATAATGGAATTTTTGCATTATGACATCATAATGGAATTTTTGCATTATGACATCATAATGGAATTTTGCATTATGACATCATACTGGAATGTTACATTATGACATCATAATGGAATTTTTGCATTATGAGATCATAATGGAATTTTTCATTATGACATCATACTGGAATGTTACATTATGACATCATAATAGAATTTTGCATTATGACATCATAATGGAATTTTGCATTATGACATCATAATGCAATTTTTGCATTATGACATCATAATGGAATTTTGCATCATGACATCATACTGGAATGTTACATTATGACATCATAATGGAATGTTGCATTATGACATCATAATGGAATGTTGCATTATGACATCATAATGGAATGTTGCATTATGACATCATAATGGAATGTTGCATTATGACATTATGGAATTTTGCATTATGACATCATAATGGAATTTTTGCATTATGACATCATAATGGAATTTTGCATTATGACATCATAATGGAATTTTTACATTATGACATCATAATGGAATGTTGCATTATGACATCATAATGGAATGTTGCATTATGACATCATAATGGAATTTTGCATTATGACATCATAATGGCATTTTGCATTATGACATCATAATGGAATTTTTGCATTATGACATCATAATGGAATTTTTGCATTATGACATCATAATGGAATGTTGCATTATGACATCATAATGGAATGTTGCATTATGACATCATAATGGCATTTTGCATTATGACATCATAATGGAATTTTTGCATTATGACATCATAATGGAATTTTTGCATTATGACATCATAATGGAATTTTTGCATTATGACATCATAATGGAATGTTACATTATGACATCATAATGGAATGTTGCATTATGACATCATAATGGCATTTTGCATTATGACATCATAATGGAATTTTTGCATTATGACATCATAATGGAATTTTTGCATTATGACATCATAATGGAATTTTGCATTATGACATCATAATGGAATGTTACATTATGACATCATAATGGAATTTTTGCATTATGACATCATAATGGAATTTTGCATTATGACGTCATACTGGAATGTTACATTATGACATCATAATGGAATTTTGCATTATGACATCATAATGGAATTTTTGCATTATGACATCATAATGGAATGTTGCATTATGACATCATAATGGAATTTTGCATTATGACATCATAATGGAATTTTTACATTATGACATTATAATGGAATTTTGCATTATGACATCATACTGGAATGTTACATTATGACATCATAATGGAATTTTGCATTATGACATCATAATGGAATTTTGCATTATGACATCATAATGGAATGCTGCATTATGACATCATAATGGAATGTTGCATTATGACATCATAATGGAATTTTTGCATTATGACATCATAATGGAATTTTGCATTATGACATCATAATGGAATTTTTACATTATGACATCATAATGGAATGTTGCATTATGACATCATAATGGAATTTTGCATTATGACATCATAATGCAATTTTTGCATTATCACATCATAATGGAATTTTGCATTATGACATCATACTGGAATGTTACATTATGACATCATAATGGAATGTTGCATTATGACATCATAATGGAATGTTGCATTATGACATCATAATGGAATGTTGCATTATGACATCATAATGGAATTTTGCATTATGACATCATAATGGAATTTTTGCATTATGACATCATAATGGAATTTTGCATTATGACATCATAATGGAATGTTACATTATGACATCATAATGGAATTTTTACATTATGACATCATAATGGAATGTTGCATTATGACATCATAATAGAATGTTGCATTATGACATCATAATGGAATTTTGCATTATGACATCATAATGGAATTTTTACATTATGACATCATAATGGAATTTTGCATTATGACATCATAATGGGATGTTACATTATGACATCATAATGGAATTTTGCATTATGACATAATGGAATTTTTACATTATGACATCATAATGGAATGTTGCATTATGACATCATAATGGAATGTTGCATTATGACATCATAATGGAATTTTGCATTATGACATCATAATGGAATTTTTACATTATGACATCATAATGGAATGTTGCATTATGACATCATAATGGAATGTTACATTATGACATCATAATGGAATTTCGCATTATGACATCATAATGGAATTTTTACATTATGACATCATAATGGAATTTTGCATGATGACATCATAATGGAATGTTACATTATGACATCATAATGGAATTTTGGATTATGACATCATAATGGAATTTTTACATTATGACATCATAATGGAATGTTGCATTATGACATCATAATGGAATGTTGCATTATGACATCATAATGGAATTTTGCATTATGACATCATAATGGAATTTTGCATTATGACATCATAATGGAATTTTTACATTATGACATCATAATGGAATGTTGCATTATGACATCATAATGGAATGTTACATTATGACATCATAATGGAATTTCGCATTATGACATCATAATGCAATTTTTACATTATGACATCATAATGGAATTTTGCATGATGACATCATAATGGAATGTTACATTATGACATCATAATGGAATTTTGGATTATGACATCATAATGGAATTTTTACATTATGACATCATAATGGAATGTTGCATTATGACATCATAATGGCATTTTGCATTATGACATCATAATGGAATTTTTGCATTATGACATCATACTGGAATGTTACATTATGACATCATAATGGAAATTTGCATTATGACATCATACTGGAATGTTACATTATGACATCATAATGGAATTTTTGCATTATGACATCATAATGGAATTTTGCATTATGACATCATACTGGAATGTTACATTATGACATCATAATGGAATGTTGCATTATGACATCATGATGGAATGTTGCATTATGACATCATAATGGAATGTTGCATTATGACATCATAATGGAATGTTGCATTATGACATCATAATGAAATGTTGCATTAGGACATCATAATGGAATTTTGCATTATGACATCATAATGGAATGTTGCATTATGACATCATAATGGAATTTTGCATTATGACATCATAATGGAATTTTTACATTATGACATTATAATGGAATTTTGCATTATGACATCATAATGGAATGTTGCATTATGACATCATAATGGAATTTTGCATTATGACATCATAATGGAATGTTGCATTATGACATCATAATGGAATTTTGCATTATGACATCATAATGGAATGTTGCATTATGACATCATAATGGAATGTTGCATTATGACATCATAATGGAATTTTGCATTATGACATCATAATGGAATTTTTGCATTATGACATCATAATGGAATTTTGCATTATGACATCATAATGGAATGTTACATTATGACATCATAATAGAATTTTTACATTATGACATCATAATGGAATGTTGCATTATGACATCATAATAGAATGTTGCATTATGACATCATAATGGGATGTTACATTATGACATCATAATGGAATTTTGCATTATGACATAATGGAATTTTTACATTATGACATCATAATGGAATGTTGCATTATGACATCATAATGGAATGTTGCATTATGACATCATAATGGAATTTTGCATTATGACATCATAATGGAATTTTTACATTATGACATCATAATGGAATTTTGCATTATGACATCATAATGGAATGTTACATTATGACATCATAATGGAATTTTGCATTATGACATCATAATGGGATGTTACATTATGACATCATAATGGAATTTTGCATTATGACATAATGGAATTTTTACATTATGACATCATAATGGAATGTTGCATTATGACATCATAATGGAATGTTGCATTATGACATCATAATGGAATTTTGCATTATGACATCATAATGGAATTTTTACATTGTGACATCATAATGGAATGTTGCATTATGACATCATAATGGAATGTTACATTATGACATCATAATGGAATTTTGCATTATGACATCATAATGGAATTTTTACATTATGACATCATAATGGAATTTTGCATGATGACATCATAATGGAATGTTACATTATGACATCATAATGGAATTTTGGATTATGACATCATAATGGAATTTTTACATTATGACATCATAATGGAATGTTGCATTATGACATCATAATGGCATTTTGCATTATGACATCATAATGGAATTTTTGCATTATGACATCATACTGGAATGTTACATTATGACATCATAATGGAAATTTGCATTATGACATCATACTGGAATGTTACATTATGACATCATAATGGAATTTTTGCATTATGACATCATAATGGAATTTTGCATTATGACATCATACTGGAATGTTACATTATGACATCATAATGGAATGTTGCATTATGACATCATGATGGAATGTTGCATTATGACATCATAATGGAATGTTGCATTATGACATCATAATGGAATGTTGCATTATGACATCATAATGAAATGTTGCATTAGGACATCATAATGGAATTTTGCATTATGACATCATAATGGAATGTTGCATTATGACATCATAATGGAATTTTGCATTATGACATCATAATGGAATTTTTACATTATGACATCATAATGGAATTTTGCATTATGACATCATAATGGAATGTTGCATTATGACATCATAATGGAATTTTGCATTATGACATCATAATGGAATGTTACATTATGACATCATAATGGAATGTTGCATTATGACATTATGGCATTTTGCATTATGACATCATAATGGAATTTTTGCATTATGACATCATAATGGAATTTTTGCATTATGACATCATAATGGAATTTTTGCATTATGACATCATAATGGAATTTTGCATTATGACATCATACTGGAATGTTACATTATGACATCATAATGGAATTTTTGCATTATGACATCATAATGGAATTTTGCATTATGACATCATAATGGAATTTTGCATCATGACATCATACTGGAATGTTACATTATGACATCATAATGGAATGTTGCATTATGACATCATAATGGAATGTTGCATTATGACATCATAATGGAATGTTGCATTATGACATCATAATGGAATGTTGCATTATGACATCATAATGCAATTTTGCATTATGACATCATAATGGAATGTTGCATTATGACATCATAATGGAATTTTTACATTATGACATCATAATGGAATTTTGCATTATGACATCATAATGGAATGTTACATTATGACATCATAATGGAATTTTGCATTATGACATCATAAAGGGATGTTACATTATGACATCATAATGGAATTTTGCATTATGACATAATGGAATTTTTACATTATGACATCAAAATGGAATGTTGCATTATGACATCATAATGGAATGTTGCATTATGACATCATAATGGAATGTTTCATTATGACATCATAATGGAATTTTGCATTATGACATCAAAATGGAATGTTACATTATGCCATCATAATGGAATTTTGCATTATGACATCATAATGGAATTTTTACATTATGACATCATAATGGAATGTTGCATTATGACATCATAATGGAATGTTACATTATGACATCATAAGGGAATTTTGCATTATGACATCATAATGGAATTTTTACATTATGACATCATAATGGAATTTTGCATTATGACATCATAATGGAATGTTACATTATGACATCATAATGGAATTTTGGATTATGACATCATAAAGGAATTTTTGCATTATGACATCATAATGGAATGTTGCATTATGACATCATAATGGAATTTTGCATTATGACATCATAATGAAATGTTGCATTATGACATCATAATGGCATTTTGCATTATGACATCATAATGGAATTTTTGCATTATGACATCATAATGGAATTTTTTCATTATGACATCATAATGGAATTTTGCATTATGACATCATACTGGAATGTTACATTATGACATCATAATGGAATTTTTGCATTATGACATCATAATGGAATTTTGCATTATGACATCATACTGGAATGTTACATTATGACATCATAATGGAATGTTGCATTATGACATCATAATGGAATGTTGCATTATGACATCATAATGGAATGTTGCATTATGACATCATAATGGAATGTTGCATTATGACATCATAATGGAATTTTGCATTATGACATCATAATGGAATTTTTGCATTATGACATCATAATGGAATTTTGCATTATGACATCATAATGGAATTTTGCATTATAACATCATAATGGAATATTTACATTATGACAACATAATGGAATGTTGCATTATGACATCATAATGGAATTTTGCATTATGACATCATAATGGAATGTTGCATTATGACATCATAATGGAATTTTGCATTATGACATCATAATGGAATGTTGCATTATGACATCATAATGGAATGTTGCATTATGACATTATGGAATGTTGCATTATGACATCATAATGGAATTTTGCATTATGACATCATAATGGAATGTTACATTATGACATCATAATGGAATGTTGCATTATGACATCATAATGGCATTTTGCATTATGACATCATAATGGAATTTTTGCATTATGACATCATAATGGAATTTTTGCATTATGACATCATAATGGAATTTTGCATTATGACATCATACTGGAATGTTACATTATGACATCATAATGGAATTTTTGCATTATGAGATCATAATGGAATTTTTCATTATGACATCATACTGGAATGTTACATTATGACATCATAATAGAATTTTGCATTATGACATCATAATGGAATTTTGCATTATGACATCATAATGCAATTTTTGCATTATGACATCATAATGGAATTTTGCATCATGACATCATACTGGAATGTTACATTATGACATCATAATGGAATGTTGCATTATGACATCATAATGGAATGTTGCATTATGACATCATAATGGAATGTTGCATTATGACATCATAATGGAATGTTGCATTATGACATTATGGAATTTTGCATTATGACATCATAATGGAATTTTTGCATTATGACATCATAATGGAATTTTGCATTATGACATCATAATGGAATTTTTACATTATGACATCATAATGGAATGTTGCATTATGACATCATAATGGAATGTTGCATTATGACATCATAATGGAATTTTGCATTATGACATCATAATGGCATTTTGCATTATGACATCATAATGGAATTTTTGCATTATGACATCATAATGGAATTTTTGCATTATGACATCATAATGGAATGTTGCATTATGACATCATAATGGAATGTTGCATTATGACATCATAATGGCATTTTGCATTATGACATCATAATGGAATTTTTGCATTATGACATCATAATGGAATTTTTGCATTATGACATCATAATGGAATTTTTGCATTATGACATCATAATGGAATGTTACATTATGACATCATAATGGAATGTTGCATTATGACATCATAATGGCATTTTGCATTATGACATCATAATGGAATTTTTGCATTATGACATCATAATGGAATTTTTGCATTATGACATCATAATGGAATTTTGCATTATGACATCATAATGGAATGTTACATTATGACATCATAATGGAATTTTTGCATTATGACATCATAATGGAATTTTGCATTATGACGTCATACTGGAATGTTACATTATGACATCATAATGGAATTTTGCATTATGACATCATAATGGAATTTTTGCATTATGACATCATAATGGAATTTTGCATTATGACATCATAATGGAATTTTTACATTATGACATCATAATGGAATGTTGCATTATGACATCATAATGGAATGTTGCATTATGACATCATAATGGAATGTTGCATTATGACATCATAATGGAATTTTGCATTATGACATCATAATGGAATTTTGCATTATGACATCATAATGGAATTTTGCATTATGACATCATAATGGAATGTTGCATTATGACATCATAATGGAATGTTGCATTATGACATCATAATGGAATGTTGCATTATGACATCATAATGGAATGTTGCATTATGACATTATGGAATGTTGCATTATGACATCATAATGGCATTTTGCATTATGACATCATAATGGAATTTTGCATTATGACATCATAATGGAATTTTTACATTATGACATCATAATGGAATGTTGCATTATGACATCATAATGGAATGTTGCATTATGACATCATAATGGAATTTTGCATTATGACATCATAATGGCATTTTGCATTATGACCTCATAATGGCATTTTGCATTATGACATCATAATGGAATTTTTGCATTATGACATCATAATGGAATTTTTGCATTATGACATCATAATGGAATGTTGCATTATGACATCATAATGGAATGTTGCATTATGACATCATAATGGAATTTTGCATTATGACATCATAATGGCATTTTGCATTATGACATCATAATGGAATTTTTGCATTATGACATCATAATGGAATTTTTGCATTATGACATCATAATGGAATGTTGCATTATGACATCATAATGGAATGTTGCATTATGACATCATAATGGAATGTTACATTATGACATCATAATGGAATGTTGCAT
The DNA here is from genome assembly GCF_035609145.1 of Eleutherodactylus coqui. Lineage (NCBI taxonomy): Eukaryota > Metazoa > Chordata > Amphibia > Anura > Eleutherodactylidae > Eleutherodactylus > Eleutherodactylus coqui. The sequence continues at coordinate 28,951 of NW_027102533.1, read as the reverse complement.
TATGACATCATAATGGCATTTTGCATTATGACATCATAATGGAATTTTGCATTATGACTAGAGATGAGCGAACGTGTCCGTAACGGACACATCCGCACCCGGACACCGGCTTTAGCGAACACTGGAGTGTTCGCGCGTAAGTGTCCGGGTGCCGCCGGGGGGCGGGGAGATGCGCGGCGGCGCGGGCGGCAGTAGCGGGGAACAGGGGGGAGCCCTCTCTCTCTCCCTCTCCCCCCCGCTCCCCGCCGCACCCCCCCGCGCTGCCACGGCGGCCCCCGAACTTTTTCGCCCGAACACCGAGGTGTTCGCAAAGTTCGGTGTTCGGGCGAAAAAGGGGCGGGGCCGAACGTGTTCGCTCATCTCTAATTATGACATCATAATGGAATTTTTACATTATGACATCATAATGGAATGTTGCATTATGACATCATAATGGAATGTTGCATTATGACATCATAATGGAATTTTGCATTATGACATCATAATGGCATTTTGCATTATGACATCATAATGGAATTTTTGCATTATGACATCATAATGGAATTTTTGCATTATGACATCATAATGGAATGTTGCATTATGACATCATAATGGAATGTTGCATTATGACATCATAATGGAATGTTACATTATGACATCATAATGGAATGTTGCATTATGACATCATAATGGCATTTTGCATTATGACATCATAATGGAATTTTTGCATTATGACATCATAATGGAATTTTTGCATTATGACATCATAATGGAATTTTGCATTATGACATCATAATGGAATGTTACATTATGACATCATAATGGAATTTTTGCATTATGCCATCATAATGGAATTTTGCATTATGACGTCATACTGGAATGTTACATTATGACATCATAATGGAATTTTGCATTATGACATCATAATGGAATGTTGCATTATGACATCATAATGGAATTTTGCATTATGACATCATAATGGAATTTTTGCATTATGACATCATAATGGAATTTTTGCATTATGACATCATAATGGAATTTTTGCATTATGACATCATAATGGAATGTTACATTATGACATCATAATGGAATGTTGCATTATGACATCATAATGGCATTTTGCATTATGACATCATAATGGAATTTTGCATTATGACATCATAATGGAATTTTTACATTATGACATCATAATGGAATGTTGCATTATGACATCATAATGGAATGCTGCATTATCACATCATAATGGAATGTTGCATTATGACATCATAATGGAATTTTGCATTATGACATCATAATGGAATTTTTACATTATGACATCATAATGGAATTTTGCAATATGACATCATAATGGAATGCTGCATTATCACATCATAATGGAATGTTGCATTATGACATCATAATGGAATTTTGCATTATGACATCATAATGGAATTTTTGCATTATGACATCATAATGGAATTTTGCATTATGACATCATAATGGAATTTTTACATTATGACATCATAATGGAATGTTGCATTATGACATCATAATGGAATTTTGCATTATGACATCATAATGCAATTTTTGCATTATGACATCATAATGGAATTTTGCATCATGACATCATACTGGAATGTTACATTGTGACATCATAATGGAATGTTGCATTATGACATCATAATGGAATGTTGCATTATGACATCATAATGGAATGTTGCATTATGACATCATAATGCAATTTTGCATTATGACATCATAATGGAATGTTGCATTATGACATCATAATGGAATTTTGCATTATGACATCATAATTAAATTTTTGCATTATGACATCATAATGGAATTTTGCATTATGACATCATACTGGAATGTTACATTATGACATCATAATGGAATTTTGCATTATGACATCATACTGGAATGTTACATTATGACATCATAATGGAATTTTTGCATTATGACATCATAATGGAATTTTGCATTATGACATCATACTGGAATGTTACATTATGACATCATAATGAAATTTTGCATTATGACATCATAATGGAATTTTGCATTATGACATCATAATGGAATGCTGCATTATGACATCATAATGGAATGTTGCATTATGACATCATAATGGAATTTTTGCATTATGACATCATAATGGAATTTTGCATTATGACATCATAATGGAATTTTTACATTATGACATCATAATGGAATGTTGCATTATGACATCATAATGGAATTTTGCATTATGGCATCATAATGCAATTTTTGCATTATGACATCATAATGGAATTTTGCATTATGACATCATACTGGAATGTTACATTATGACATCATAATGGAATGTTGCATTATGACATCATAATGGAATGTTGCATTATGACATCATAATGGAATTTTGCATTATGACATCATAATTGAATTTTTGCATTATGACATCATAATGGAATTTTGCATTATGACATCATAATGGAATGTTACATTATGACATCATAATGGAATTTTTACATTATGACATCATAATGGAATGTTGCATTATGACATCATAATGGAATGTTGCATTATGACATCATAATGGAATTTTGCATTATGACATCATAATGGAATTTTTACATTATGACATCATAATGGAATTTTGCATTATGACATCATAATGGAATGTTACATTATGACATCATAATGGAATTTTGCATTATGACATCATAATGGGATGTTACATTATGACATCATAATGGAATTTTGCATTATGACATAATGGAATTTTTACATTATGACATCATAATGGAATGTTGCATTATGACATCATAATGGAATGTTGCATTATGACATCATAATGGAATTTTGCATTATGACATCATAATGGAATTTTTACATTATGACATCATAATGGAATGTTGCATTATGACATCATAATGGAATGTTACATTATGACATCATAAGGGAATTTTGCATTATGACATCATAATGGAATTTTTACATTATGACATCATAATGGAATTTTGCATGATGACATCATAATGGAATGTTACATTATGACATCATAATGGAATTTTGGATTATGACATCATAATGGAATTTTTACATTATGACATCATAATGGAATTTTTGCATTATGACATCATACTGGAATGTTACATTATGACATCATAATGGAATTTTTGCATTATGACATCATAATGGAATTTTGCATTATGACATCATACTGGAATGTTACATTATGACATCATAATGGAATGTTGCATTATGACATCATGATGGAATGTTGCATTATGACATCATAATGGAATGTTGCATTATGACATCATAATGGAATGTTGCATTATGACATCATAATGGAATGTTGCATTAGGACATCATAATGGAATTTTGCATTATGACATCATAATGGAATGTTGCATTATGACATCATAATGGAATGTTGCATTATGACATCATAATGGAATTTTGCATTATGACATCATAATGGAATTTTTACATTATGACATCATAATGGAATTTTGCATTATGACATCATAATGGAATTTTTGCATTATGACATCATAATGGAATTTTGCATTATGACATCATAATGGAATTTTTACATTATGACATCATAATGGAATTTTTACATTATGACATCATAATGGAATGTTGCATTATGACATCATAATGGAATGTTGCATTATGACATCATAATGGAATTTTGCATTATGACATCATAATGGAATGTTACATTATGACATCATAATGGAATGTTGCATTATGACATTATGGCATTTTGCATTATGACATCATAATGGAATTTTTGCATTATGACATCATAATGGAATTTTTGCATTATGACATCATAATGGAATTTTGCATTATGACATCATACTGGAATGTTACATTATGACATCATAATGGAATTTTTGCATTATGACATCATAATGGAATTTTGCATTATGACATCATAATGGAATTTTGCATCATGACATCATACTGGAATGTTACATTATGACATCATAATTGGATGTTGCATTATAACATCATAATGGAATGTTGCATTATGACATCATAATGGAATGTTGCATTATGACATCATAATGGAATGTTGCATTATGACATCATAATGGAATGTTGCATTATGACATCATAATGGAATTTTTACATTATGACATCATAATGGAATTTTGCATTATGACATCATAATGGAATGTTACATTATGACATCATAATGGAATTTTGGATTATGACATTATAATGGAATTTTTACATTATGACATCATAATGGAATGTTGCATTATGACATCATAAGGGAATGTTGCATTATGACATCATAATGGAATTTTTACATTATGACATCATAATGGAATTTTGCATTATGACATCATAATGGAATTTTGCATTATGACATCATAATGGAATTTTGCATTATGACATCATAATGGAATGTTGCATTATGACATCATAATGGAATGTTGCATTATGACATCATAATGGAATTTTGCATTATGACATCATAATGGAATTTTGCATTATGACATCATAATGGAATTTTTGCATTATGACATCATAATGGAATGTTGCATTATGACATCATAATGGAATGTTGCATTATGACATCATAATGGAATGTTGCATTATGACATCATAATGGAATGTTGCATTATGACATTATGGAATTTTGCATTATGACATCATATTGGAATTTTTGCATTATGACATCATAATGGAATTTTGCATTATGACATCATAATGGAATTTTTACATTATGACATCATAATGGAATGTTGCATTATGACATCATAATGGAATGTTGCATTATGACATCATAATGGAATGTTGCATTATGACATCATAATGAAATGTTGCATTAGGACATCATAATGGAATTTTGCATTATGACATCATAATGGAATGTTGCATTATGACATCATAATGGAATTTTGCATTATGACATCATAATGGAATTTTTACATTATGACATTATAATGGAATTTTGCATTATGACATCATAATGGAATGTTGCATTATGACATCATAATGGAATTTTGCATTATGACATCATAATGGAATGTTGCATTATGACATCATAATGGAATTTTGCATTATGACATCATAATGGAATGTTGCATTATGACATCATAATGGAATGTTGCATTATGACATCATAATGGAATTTTGCATTATGACATCATAATGGAATTTTTGCATTATGACATCATAATGGAATTTTGCATTATGACATCATAATGGAATGTTACATTATGACATCATAATGGAATTTTTACATTATGACATCATAATGGAATGTTGCATTATGACATCATAATAGAATGTTGCATTATGACATCATAATGGAATTTTGCATTATGACATCATAATGGAATTTTTACATTATGACATCATAATGGAATTTTGCATTATGACATCATAATGGAATGTTACATTATGACATCATAATGGAATTTTGCATTATGACATCATAATGGGATGTTACATTATGACATCATAATGGAATTTTGCATTATGACATAATGGAATTTTTACATTATGACATCATAATGGAATGTTGCATTATGACATCATAATGGAATGTTGCATTATGACATCATAATGGAATTTTGCATTATGACATCATAATGGAATTTTTACATTATGACATCATAATGGAATGTTGCATTATGACATCATAATGGAATTTTGCATTATGACATCATAATGGAATTTTTACATTATGACATCATAATGGAATTTTGCATGATGACATCATAATGGAATGTTACATTATGACATCATAATGGAATTTTGGATTATGACATCATAATGGAATTTTTACATTATGACATCATAATGGAATGTTGCATTATGACATCATAATGGCATTTTGCATTATGACATCATAATGGAATTTTTGCATTATGACATCATACTGGAATGTTACATTATGACATCATAATGGAAATTTGCATTATGACATCATACTGGAATGTTACATTATGACATCATAATGGAATTTTTGCATTATGACATCATAATGGAATTTTGCATTATGACATCATACTGGAATGTTACATTATGACATCATAATGGAATGTTGCATTATGACATCATGATGGAATGTTGCATTATGACATCATAATGGAATGTTGCATTATGACATCATAATGGAATGTTGCATTATGACATCATAATGAAATGTTGCATTAGGACATCATAATGGAATTTTGCATTATGACATCATAATGGAATGTTGCATTATGACATCATAATGGAATTTTGCATTATGACATCATAATGGAATTTTTACATTATGACATCATAATGGAATTTTGCATTATGACATCATAATGGAATGTTGCATTATGACATCATAATGGAATTTTGCATTATGACATCATAATGGAATGTTACATTATGACATCATAATGGAATGTTGCATTATGACATTATGGCATTTTGCATTATGACATCATAATGGAATTTTTGCATTATGACATCATAATGGAATTTTTGCATTATGACATCATAATGGAATTTTTGCATTATGACATCATAATGGAATTTTGCATTATGACATCATACTGGAATGTTACATTATGACATCATAATGGAATTTTTGCATTATGACATCATAATGGAATTTTGCATTATGACATCATAATGGAATGTTGCATCATGACATCATACTGGAATGTTACATTATGACATCATAATGGAATGTTGCATTATGACATCATAATGGAATTTTTACATTATGACATCATAATGGAATGTTGCATTATGACATCATAATGGAATTTTGCATTATGACATCATAATGCAATTTTTGCATTATGACATCATAATGGAATTTTGCATCATGACATCATACTGGAATGTTACATTGTGACATCATAATGGAATGTTGCATTATGACATCATAATGGAATGTTGCATTATGACATCATAATGGAATGTTGCATTATGACATCATAATGGAATGTTGCATTATGACATCATAATGCAATTTTGCATTATGACATCATAATGGAATGTTGCATTATGCCATCATAATGGAATTTTGCATTATGACATCATAATGAAATTTTTGCATTATGACATCATAATGGAATTTTGCATTATGACATCATAATGGAATGTTACATTATGACATCATAATGGAATTTTGCATTATGACATCATACTGGAATGTTACATTATGACATCATAATGGAATTTTTGCATTATGACATCATAATGGAATTTTGCATTATGACTAGAGATGAGCGAACGTACTCGTCCGAGCTTGATGCTCGGGCGAATATTAGGGTGTTCGGGATGTTCGTTATTCGTAACGAACACCACACGATGTTCGGATGTTCGTCTATATGCGCTCAATGGGGCCGGCGGCAGCAGCGCCAACCCCATTGAGAACATATAGAAGACAAATCCTTCTTCTCTGCCACAGCTGTAACAGCTGTGACAGAGAAGAACGATGTTTGCCCATTGAATTCAATGGAACCGGCAATACAGCCGACTCCACTGAATGCAATGGGCTGCCGGCGATCGCGGGATGAATTGTCGGAAAGGGGTTAAATATATAAGCCCTTTCCTGCAATTCATCCAGAAATGTGTAAAAATAAAAAATATATATATACTCACCTGGTGCCGACAGACGGAGTTCAGCGCGGCAGGCTGCAGTTCTCCTGAACTGCTCTGAACAGCTGTGAGTAGTATTCAGCAGCCGGGGATTTAAAATCCCCGCCTGCTGAATAAGATGCCTCTGAATAGTCACAGCCTGACCAATCAGAGGCCAGCCCTCACTCACCCATTCATGAATTCATGAATGGGTGTGAGTGAGGGCTGGCCTCTGATTGGTCAGGCTGTGACCATTCAGAGGCATCTTATTCAGCAGGCGGGGATTTTAAATCCCCGGCTGCTGAATACTACTAACAGCTGTTCAGAGCAGTTCAGGAGAACTGCAGCCTGCCGCGCTGAACTCCGTCTGTCGGCACCAGGTGAGTATATATATATTTTTTATTTTTACACATTTCTGGATGAATTGCAGGAAAGGGCTTATATAGTTAACCCCTTTCCGACAATTCATCCCGCGATCGCCGGCAGCCCATTGCATTCAGTGGAGTCGGCTGTATTGACGGCTCCATTGAATTCAATGGGCTAACATCGTTCTTCTCTGCCACAGCTGTTACAGCTGTGGCAGAGGAGAACTTGCTGTGTCGTTCCCATCATTTTCTTGAATTGCCAAGATTTTCACACATGAAAACCTTAGCGAGCAACGGCGAAATACAAAAATGTTCCGGTCGCCCATTGACTTCAATGGGGTTCGTTATTCGAAACGAACACCCGAACATCGCGGGAAGTTCGTTTCGAATAACGCGAACCCGAACATTTTGGTGTTCGCTCATCTTTAATTATGACATCATACTGGAATGTTACATTATGACATCATAATGGAATTTTGCATTATGACATCATAATGGAATTTTGCATTATGACATCATAATGGAATGCTGCATTATGACATCATAATGGAATGTTGCATTATGACATCATAATGGAATTTTTGCATTATGACATCATAATGGAATTTTGCATTATGACATCATAATGGAATTTTTACATTATGACATCATAATGGAATGTTGCATTATGACATCATAATGGAATTTTGCATTATGACATCATAATGCAATTTTTGCATTATGACATCATAATGGAATTTTGCATTATGACATCATACTGGAATGTTACATTATGACATCATAATGGAATGTTGCATTATGACATCATAATGGAATGTTGCATTATGACATCATAATGGAATGTTGCATTATGACATCATAATGGAATTTTGCATTATGACATCATAATGGAATTTTTACATTATGACATCATAATGGAATTTTGCATTATGACATCATAATGGAATGTTACATTATGACATCATAATGGAATTTTGCATTATGACATCATAATGGGATGTTACATTATGACATCATAATGGCATTTTGCATTATGACATCATAATGGAATTTTTGCATTATGACATCATAATGGAATTTTTGCATTATGACATCATAATGGAATTTTGCATTATGACATCATAATGGAATGTTACATTATGACATCATAATGGAATGTTGCATTATGACATCATAATGGAATGTTGCATTATGACATCATAATGGAATGTTGCATTATGACATCATAATGGAATTTTGCATTATGACATCATAATGGAATTTTTGCATTATGACATCATAATGGAATGTTGCATTATGACATCATAATGGAATGTTGCATTATGACATCGTAATGGAATTTTGCATTATGACATCATAATGGAATTTTTGCATTATGACATCATAATGGAATTTTGCATTATGACATCATAATGGAATTTTGCATTATGACATCATAATGGAATTTTGCATTATGACATCATAATGGAATGTTGCATTATGACATCATAATGGCATTTTGCATTATGACATCATAATGGAATTTTTGCATTATGACATCATAATGGAATTTTTGCATTATGACATCATAATGGAATTTTGCATTATGACATCATAATGGAATGTTGCATTATGACATCATAATGGAATGTTGCATTATGACATCGTAATGGAATTTTGCATTATGACATCATAATGGAATTTTTGCATTATGACATCATAATGGAATTTTGCATTATGACATCATAATGGAATTTTGCATTATGACATCATAATGGAATTTTGCATTATGACATCATAATGGAATGTTGCATTATGACATCATAATGGCATTTTGCATTATGACATCATAATGGAATTTTTGCATTATGACATCATAATGGAATTTTTGCATTATGACATCATAATGGAATTTTGCATTATGACATCATAATGGAATGTTACATTATGACATCATAATGGAATTTTTGCATTATGCCATCATAATGGAATTTTGCATTATGACGTCATACTGGAATGTTACATTATGACGTCATAATGGAATTTTGCATTATGACATCATAATGGAATGTTGCATTATGACATCATAATGGAATTTTGCATTATGACATCATAATGGAATTTTTGCATTATGACATCATAATGGAATTTTGCATTATGACATCATAATGGAATTTTTACATTATGACATCATAATGGAATGTTGCATTATGACATCATAATGGAATGTTGCATTATGACATCATAATGGAATGTTGCATTATGAATTCATAATGGAATGTTGCATTATGACATCATAATGGAATTTTTACATTATGACATCATAATGGAATTTTGCATTATGACATCATAATGGAATGTTACATTATGACATCATAATGGAATTTTGCATTATGACATCATAATGGGATGTTACATTATGACATCATAATGGCATTTTGCATTATGACATCATAATGGAATTTTTGCATTATGACATCATAATGGAATTTTTGCATTATGACATCATAATGGAATGTTGCATTATGACATCATAATGGAATGTTGCATTATGACATCATAATGGAATGTTGCATTATGACATCATAATGGAATGTTGCATTATGACATCATAATGGAATGTTGCATTATGACATCATAATGGAATTTTGCATTATGACATCATAATGGAATTTTTGCATTATGACATCATAATGGAATGTTGCATTATGACATCATAATGGAATGTTGCATTATGACATCGTAATGGAATTTTGCATTATGACATCATAATGGAATTTTTGCATTATGACATCATAATGGAATTTTGCATTATGACATCATAATGGAATTTTGCATTATGACATCATAATGGAATTTTGCATTATGACATCATAATGGAATGTTGCATTATGACATCATAATGGCATTTTGCATTATGACATCATAATGGAATTTTTGCATTATGACATCATAATGGAATTTTTGCATTATGACATCATAATGGAATGTTACATTATGACATCATAATGGAATTTTTGCATTATGCCATCATAATGGAATTTTGCATTATGACGTCATACTGGAATGTTACATTATGACGTCATAATGGAATTTTGCATTATGACATCATAATGGAATGTTGCATTATGACATCATAATGGAATTTTGCATTATGACATCATAATGGAATTTTTGCATTATGACATCATAATGGAATTTTGCATTATGACATCATAATGGAATTTTTACATTATGACATCATAATGGAATGTTGCATTATGACATCATAATGGAATGTTGCATTATGACATCATAATGGAATGTTGCATTATGAATTCATAATGGAATGTTGCATTATGACATCATAATGGAATTTTTACATTATGACATCATAATGGAATTTTGCATTATGACATCATAATGGAATGTTACATTATGACATCATAATGGAATTTTGCATTATGACATCATAATGGGATGTTACATTATGACATCATAATGGAATTTTGCATTATGACATAATGGAATTTTTACATTATGACATCATAATGGAATGTTGCATTATGACATCATAATGGAATGTTGCATTATGACATCATAATGGAATTTTGCATTATGACATCATAATGGAATTTTTACATTATGACATCATAATGGGATGTTACATTATGACATCATAATGGAATTTTGCATTATGACATAATGGAATTTTTACATTATGACATCATAATGGAATGTTGCATTATGACATCATAATGGAATGTTGCATTATGACATCATAATGGAATTTTGCATTATGACATCATAATGGAATTTTTACATTATGACATCATAATGGAATGTTGCATTATGACATCATAATGGAATGTTGCATTATGACATTATGGAATGTTGCATTATGACATCATAATGGAATTTTGCATTATGACATCATAATGGAATTTTTGCATTATGACATCATAATGGAATTTTGCATTATGACATCATAATGGAATTTTTACATTATGACATCATAATGGAATGTTGCATTATGACATCATAATGGAATGTTGCATTATGACATCATAATGGAATTTTGCATTATGACATCATAATTGCATTTTGCATTATGACATCATAATGGAATTTTTGCATTATGACATCATAATGGAATTTTTGCATTATGACATCATAATGGAATGTTGCATTATGACATCATAATGGAATGTTGCATTATGACATCATAATGGCATTTTGCATTATGACATCATAATGGAATTTTTGCATTATGACATCATAATGGAATTTTTGCATTATGACATCATAGTGGAATTTTTGCATTATGACATCATAATGGAATGTTACATTATGACATCATAATGGAATGTTGCATTATGACATCATAATGGCATTTTGCATTATGACATCATAATGGAATTTTTGCATTATGACATCATAATGGAATTTTGCATTATGACATCATAATGGAATGTTACATTATGACATCATAATGGAATTTTTGCATTATGACATCATAATGGAATTTTGCATTATGACGTCATACTGGAATGTTACATTATGACATCATAATGGAATTTTGCATTATGACATCATAATGGAATTTTGCATTATGACATCATAATGGAATTTTTGCATTATGACATCATAATGGAATTTTGCATTATGACATCATAATGGAATTTTTACATTATGACATCATAATGGAATGTTGCATTATGACATCATAATGGAATGTTGCATTATGACATCATAATGGAATGTTGCATTATGACATCATAATGGAATGTTGCATTATGACATCATAATGGAATGTTGCATTATGACATCATAATGGAATTTTGCATTATGACATCATAATGGAATTTTTGCATTATGACATCATAATGGAATGTTGCATTATGACATCATAATGGAATGTTGCATTATGACATCGTAATGGAATTTTGCATTATGACATCATAATGGAATTTTTGCATTATGACATCATAATGGAATTTTGCATTATGACATCATAATGGAATTTTGCATTATGACATCATAATGGAATTTTGCATTATGACATCATAATGGAATGTTGCATTATGACATCATAATGGCATTTTGCATTATGACATCATAATGGAATTTTTGCATTATGACATCATAATGGAATTTTTGCATTATGACATCATAATGGAATTTTGCATTATGACATCATAATGGAATGTTACATTATGACATCATAATGGAATTTTTGCATTATGCCATCATAATGGAATTTTGCATTATGACGTCATACTGGAATGTTACATTATGACGTCATAATGGAATTTTGCATTATGACATCATAATGGAATGTTGCATTATGACATCATAATGGAATTTTGCATTATGACATCATAATGGAATTTTTGCATTATGACATCATAATGGAATTTTGCATTATGACATCATAATAGAATTTTTACATTATGACATCATAATGGAATGTTGCATTATGACATCATAATGGAATGTTGCATTATGACATCATAATGGAATGTTGCATTATGAATTCATAATGGAATGTTGCATTATGACATCATAATGGAATTTTTACATTATGACATCATAATGGAATTTTGCATTATGACATCATAATGGAATGTTACATTATGACATCATAATGGAATTTTGCATTATGACATCATAATGGGATGTTACATTATGACATCATAATGGAATTTTGCATTATGACATAATGGAATTTTTACATTATGACATCATAATGGAATGTTGCATTATGACATCATAATGGAATGTTGCATTATGACATCATAATGGAATTTTGCATTATGACATCATAATGGAATTTTTGCATTATGACATCATAATGGAATTTTGCATTATGACATCATAATGGAATTTTTACATTATGACATCATAATGGAATGTTGCATTATGACATCATAATGGAATGTTGCATTATGACATCATAATGGAATGTTGCATTATGACATCATAATGGAATGTTGCATTATGACATCATAATGGAATGTTGCATTATGACATCATAATGGAATTTTGCATTATGACATCATAATGGAATTTTTGCATTATGACATCATAATGGAATGTTGCATTATGACATCATAATGGAATGTTGCATTATGACATCGTAATGGAATTTTGCATTATGACATCATAATGGAATTTTTGCATTATGACATCATAATGGAATTTTGCATTATGACATCATAATGGAATTTTGCATTATGACATCATAATGGAATTTTGCATTATGACATCATAATGGAATGTTGCATTATGACATCATAATGGCATTTTGCATTATGACATCATAATGGAATTTTTGCATTATGACATCATAATGGAATTTTTGCATTATGACATCATAATGGAATTTTGCATTATGACATCATAATGGAATGTTACATTATGACATCATAATGGAATTTTTGCATTATGCCATCATAATGGAATTTTGCATTATGACGTCATACTGGAATGTTACATTATGACGTCATAATGGAATTTTGCATTATGACATCATAATGGAATGTTGCATTATGACATCATAATGGAATTTTGCATTATGACATCATAATGGAATTTTTGCATTATGACATCATAATGGAATTTTGCATTATGACATCATAATGGAATTTTTACATTATGACATCATAATGGAATGTTGCATTATGACATCATAATGGAATGTTGCATTATGACATCATAATGGAATGTTGCATTATGAATTCATAATGGAATGTTGCATTATGACATCATAATGGAATTTTTACATTATGACATCATAATGGAATTTTGCATTATGACATCATAATGGAATGTTACATTATGACATCATAATGGAATTTTGCATTATGACATCATAATGGGATGTTACATTATGACATCATAATGGAATTTTGCATTATGACATAATGGAATTTTTACATTATGACATCATAATGGAATGTTGCATTATGACATCATAATGGAATGTTGCATTATGACATCATAATGGAATTTTGCATTATGACATCATAATGGAATTTTTACATTATGACATCATAATGGAATGTTGCATTATGACATCATAATGGAATGTTACATTATGACATCATAATGGAATTTCGCATTATGACATCATAATGGAATTTTTACATTATGACATCATAATGGAATTTTGCATGATGACATCATAATGGAATGTTACATTATGACATCATAATGGAATTTTGGATTATGACATCATAATGGAATTTTTACATTATGACATCATAATGGAATGTTGCATTATGACATCATAATGGCATTTTGCATTATGACATCATAATGGAATTTTTGCATTATGACATCATACTGGAATGTTACATTATGACATCATAATGGAAATTTGCATTATGACATCATACTGGAATGTTACATTATGACATCATAATGGAATTTTTGCATTATGACATCATAATGGAATTTTGCATTATGACATCATACTGGAATGTTACATTATGACATCATAATGGAATGTTGCATTATGACATCATGATGGAATGTTGCATTATGACATCATAATGGAATGTTGCATTATGACATCATAATGGAATGTTGCATTATGACATCATAATGAAATGTTGCATTAGGACATCATAATGGAATTTTGCATTATGACATCATAATGGAATGTTGCATTATGACATCATAATGGAATTTTGCATTATGACATCATAATGGAATTTTTACATTATGACATTATAATGGAATTTTGCATTATGACATCATACTGGAATGTTACATTATGACATCATAATGGAATTTTGCATTATGACATCATAATGGAATTTTGCATTATGACATCATAATGGAATGCTGCATTATGACATCATAATGGAATGTTGCATTATGACATCATAATGGAATTTTTGCATTATGACATCATAATGGAATTTTGCATTATGACATCATAATGGAATTTTTACATTATGACATCATAATGGAATGTTGCATTATGACATCATAATGGAATTTTGCATTATGACATCATAATGCAATTTTTGCATTATGACATCATAATGGAATTTTGCATTATGACATCATACTGGAATGTTACATTATGACATCATAATGGAATGTTGCATTATGACATCATAATGGAATGTTGCATTATGACATCATAATGGAATGTTGCATTATGACATCATAATGGAATTTTGCATTATGACATCATAATGGAATTTTTGCATTATGACATCATAATGGAATTTTGCATTATGACATCATAATGGAATGTTACATTATGACATCATAATGGAATTTTTACATTATGACATCATAATGGAATGTTGCATTATGACATCATAATAGAATGTTGCATTATGACATCATAATGGAATTTTGCATTATGACATCATAATGGAATTTTTACATTATGACATCATAATGGAATTTTGCATTATGACATCATAATGGGATGTTACATTATGACATCATAATGGAATTTTGCATTATGACATAATGGAATTTTTACATTATGACATCATAATGGAATGTTGCATTATGACATCATAATGGAATGTTGCATTATGACATCATAATGGAATTTTGCATTATGACATCATAATGGAATTTTTACATTATGACATCATAATGGAATGTTGCATTATGACATCATAATGGAATGTTACATTATGACATCATAATGGAATTTCGCATTATGACATCATAATGGAATTTTTACATTATGACATCATAATGGAATTTTGCATGATGACATCATAATGGAATGTTACATTATGACATCATAATGGAATTTTGGATTATGACATCATAATGGAATTTTTACATTATGACATCATAATGGAATGTTGCATTATGACATCATAATGGAATGTTGCATTATGACATCATAATGGAATTTTGCATTATGACATCATAATGGAATTTTGCATTATGACATCATAATGGAATTTTTACATTATGACATCATAATGGAATGTTGCATTATGACATCATAATGGAATGTTACATTATGACATCATAATGGAATTTCGCATTATGACATCATAATGGAATTTTTACATTATGACATCATAATGGAATTTTGCATGATGACATCATAATGGAATGTTACATTATGACATCATAATGGAATTTTGGATTATGACATCATAATGGAATTTTTACATTATGACATCATAATGGAATGTTGCATTATGACATCATAATGGCATTTTGCATTATGACATCATAATGGAATTTTTGCATTATGACATCATACTGGAATGTTACATTATGACATCATAATGGAAATTTGCATTATGACATCATACTGGAATGTTACATTATGACATCATAATGGAATTTTTGCATTATGACATCATAATGGAATTTTGCATTATGACATCATACTGGAATGTTACATTATGACATCATAATGGAATGTTGCATTATGACATCATGATGGAATGTTGCATTATGACATCATAATGGAATGTTGCATTATGACATCATAATGGAATGTTGCATTATGACATCATAATGAAATGTTGCATTAGGACATCATAATGGAATTTTGCATTATGACATCATAATGGAATGTTGCATTATGACATCATAATGGAATTTTGCATTATGACATCATAATGGAATTTTTACATTATGACATTATAATGGAATTTTGCATTATGACATCATAATGGAATGTTGCATTATGACATCATAATGGAATTTTGCATTATGACATCATAATGGAATGTTGCATTATGACATCATAATGGAATTTTGCATTATGACATCATAATGGAATGTTGCATTATGACATCATAATGGAATGTTGCATTATGACATCATAATGGAATTTTGCATTATGACATCATAATGGAATTTTTGCATTATGACATCATAATGGAATTTTGCATTATGACATCATAATGGAATGTTACATTATGACATCATAATAGAATTTTTACATTATGACATCATAATGGAATGTTGCATTATGACATCATAATAGAATGTTGCATTATGACATCATAATGGGATGTTACATTATGACATCATAATGGAATTTTGCATTATGACATAATGGAATTTTTACATTATGACATCATAATGGAATGTTGCATTATGACATCATAATGGAATGTTGCATTATGACATCATAATGGAATTTTGCATTATGACATCATAATGGAATTTTTACATTATGACATCATAATGGAATTTTGCATTATGACATCATAATGGAATGTTACATTATGACATCATAATGGAATTTTGCATTATGACATCATAATGGGATGTTACATTATGACATCATAATGGAATTTTGCATTATGACATAATGGAATTTTTACATTATGACATCATAATGGAATGTTGCATTATGACATCATAATGGAATGTTGCATTATGACATCATAATGGAATTTTGCATTATGACATCATAATGGAATTTTTACATTGTGACATCATAATGGAATGTTGCATTATGACATCATAATGGAATGTTACATTATGACATCATAATAGAATTTTGCATTATGACATCATAATGGAATTTTTACATTATGACATCATAATGGAATTTTGCATGATGACATCATAATGGAATGTTACATTATGACATCATAATGGAATTTTGGATTATGACATCATAATGGAATTTTTACATTATGACATCATAATGGAATGTTGCATTATGACATCATAATGGCATTTTGCATTATGACATCATAATGGAATTTTTGCATTATGACATCATACTGGAATGTTACATTATGACATCATAATGGAAATTTGCATTATGACATCATACTGGAATGTTACATTATGACATCATAATGGAATTTTTGCATTATGACATCATAATGGAATTTTGCATTATGACATCATACTGGAATGTTACATTATGACATCATAATGGAATGTTGCATTATGACATCATGATGGAATGTTGCATTATGACATCATAATGGAATGTTGCATTATGACATCATAATGGAATGTTGCATTATGACATCATAATGAAATGTTGCATTAGGACATCATAATGGAATTTTGCATTATGACATCATAATGGAATGTTGCATTATGACATCATAATGGAATTTTGCATTATGACATCATAATGGAATTTTTACATTATGACATCATAATGGAATTTTGCATTATGACATCATAATGGAATGTTGCATTATGACATCATAATGGAATTTTGCATTATGACATCATAATGGAATGTTACATTATGACATCATAATGGAATGTTGCATTATGACATTATGGCATTTTGCATTATGACATCATAATGGAATTTTTGCATTATGACATCATAATGGAATTTTTGCATTATGACATCATAATGGAATTTTTGCATTATGACATCATAATGGAATTTTGCATTATGACATCATACTGGAATGTTACATTATGACATCATAATGGAATTTTTGCATTATGACATCATAATGGAATTTTGCATTATGACATCATAATGGAATTTTGCATCATGACATCATACTGGAATGTTACATTATGACATCATAATGGAATGTTGCATTATGACATCATAATGGAATGTTGCATTATGACATCATAATGGAATGTTGCATTATGACATCATAATGGAATGTTGCATTATGACATCATAATGCAATTTTGCATTATGACATCATAATGGAATGTTGCATTATGACATCATAATGGAATTTTTACATTATGACATCATAATGGAATTTTGCATTATGACATCATAATGGAATGTTACATTATGACATCATAATGGAATTTTGCATTATGACATCATAAAGGGATGTTACATTATGACATCATAATGGAATTTTGCATTATGACATAATGGAATTTTTACATTATGACATCAAAATGGAATGTTGCATTATGACATCATAATGGAATGTTGCATTATGACATCATAATGGAATGTTTCATTATGACATCATAATGGAATTTTGCATTATGACATCAAAATGGAATGTTACATTATGCCATCATAATGGAATTTTGCATTATGACATCATAATGGAATTTTTACATTATGACATCATAATGGAATGTTGCATTATGACATCATAATGGAATGTTACATTATGACATCATAAGGGAATTTTACATTATGACATCATAATGGAATTTTTACATTATGACATCATAATGGAATTTTGCATTATGACATCATAATGGAATGTTACATTATGACATCATAATGGAATTTTGGATTATGACATCATAAAGGAATTTTTGCATTATGACATCATAATGGAATGTTGCATTATGACATCATAATGGAATTTTGCATTATGACATCATAATGAAATGTTGCATTATGACATCATAATGGCATTTTGCATTATGACATCATAATGGAATTTTTGCATTATGACATCATAATGGAATTTTTTCATTATGACATCATAATGGAATTTTGCATTATGACATCATACTGGAATGTTACATTATGACATCATAATGGAATTTTTGCATTATGACATCATAATGGAATTTTGCATTATGACATCATACTGGAATGTTACATTATGACATCATAATGGAATGTTGCATTATGACATCATAATGGAATGTTGCATTATGACATCATAATGGAATGTTGCATTATGACATCATAATGGAATGTTGCATTATGACATCATAATGGAATTTTGCATTATGACATCATAATGGAATTTTTGCATTATGACATCATAATGGAATTTTGCATTATGACATCATAATGGAATTTTGCATTATAACATCATAATGGAATATTTACATTATGACAACATAATGGAATGTTGCATTATGACATCATAATGGAATTTTGCATTATGACATCATAATGGAATGTTGCATTATGACATCATAATGGAATTTTGCATTATGACATCATAATGGAATGTTGCATTATGACATCATAATGGAATGTTGCATTATGACATTATGGAATGTTGCATTATGACATCATAATGGAATGTTGCATTATGACATCATAATGGAATTTTGCATTATGACATCATAATGGAATGTTACATTATGACATCATAATGGAATGTTGCATTATGACATCATAATGGCATTTTGCATTATGACATCATAATGGAATTTTTGCATTATGACATCATAATGGAATTTTTGCATTATGACATCATAATGGAATTTTGCATTATGACATCATACTGGAATGTTACATTATGACATCATAATGGAATTTTTGCATTATGAGATCATAATGGAATTTTTCATTATGACATCATACTGGAATGTTACATTATGACATCATAATAGAATTTTGCATTATGACATCATAATGGAATTTTGCATTATGACATCATAATGCAATTTTTGCATTATGACATCATAATGGAATTTTGCATCATGACATCATACTGGAATGTTACATTATGACATCATAATGGAATGTTGCATTATGACATCATAATGGAATGTTGCATTATGACATCATAATGGAATGTTGCATTATGACATCATAATGGAATGTTGCATTATGACATCATAATGCAATTTTGCATTATGACATCATAAAGGGATGTTACATTATGACATCATAATGGAATTTTGCATTATGACATAATGGAATTTTTACATTATGACATCATAATGGAATTTTTGCATTATGACATCATAATGGAATTTTGCATTATGACATCATAATGGAATTTTTACATTATGACATCATAATGGAATTTTTGCATTATGACATCATAATGGAATTTTGCATTATGACATCATAATGGAATTTTTACATTATGACATCATAATGGAATGTTGCATTATGACATCATAATGGAATTTTGCATTATGACATCATAATGCAATTTTTGCATTATGACATCATAATGGAATTTTGCATCATGACATCATACTGGAATGTTACATTATGACATCATAATGGAATGTTGCATTATGACATCATAATGGAATGTTGCATTATGACATCATAATGGAATGTTGCATTATGACATCATAATGGAATGTTGCATTATGACTAGAGATGAGCGAACACGTTCGGCCCCGCCCCTTTTTCGCCCGAACACCGAACTTTGCGAACACCTCGGTGTTCGGGCGAAAAAGTTCGGGGGCCGCCGTGGCAGCGCGGGGGGGTGCGGCGGGGAGCGGGGGGGAGAGGGAGAGAGAGAGGGCTCCCCCCTGTTCCCCGCTACTGCCGCCCGCGCCGCCGCGCATCTCCCCGCCCCCCGGCGGCACCCGGACACTTACGCGCGAACACTCCAGTGTTCGCTAAAGCCGGTGTCCGGGTGCGGATGTGTCCGTTACGGACACGTTCGCTCATCTCTAATTATGACATCATAATGCAATTTTGCATTTTGACATCATAATGGAATGTTGCATTATGACATCATAATGGAATTTTGCGTTATGACATCATAATGGAATGTTGCATTATGACATCATAATGGAATGTTGCATTATGACATCATAATGGAATGTTACATTATGACATCATAATGGAATTTTTACATTATGACATCATAATGGAATGTTGCATTATGACATCATAATGGAATGTTGCATTATGACATCATAATGGAATGTTGCATTATGACATCATAATGGAATTTTTACATTATGACATCATAATGGAATTTTGCATTATGACATCATAATGGAATGTTACATTATGACATCATAATGGAATTTTGGATTATGACATCATAATGGAATTTTTACATTATGACATCATAATGGAATGTTGCATTATGACATCATAAGGGAATGTTGCATTATGACATCATAATGGAATTTTTACATTATGACATCATAATGGAATTTTGCATTATGACATCATAATGGAATTTTGCATTATGATATCATAATGGAATTTTGCATTATGACATCATAATGGAATGTTGCATTATGACATCATAATGGAATGTTGCATTATGACATCATAATGGAATTTTGCATTATGACATCATAATGGAATTTTGCATTATGACATCATAATGGAATTTTTGCATTATGACATCATAATGGAATGTTGCATTATGACATCATAATGGAATGTTGCATTATGACATCATAATGGAATGTTGCATTATGACATCATAATGGAATGTTGCATTATGACATTATGGAATTTTGCATTATGACATCATAATGGAATTTTTGCATTATGACATCATAATGGAATTTTGCATTATGACATCATAATGGAATTTTTACATTATGACATCATAATGGAATGTTGCATTATGACATCATAATGGAATGTTGCATTATGACATCATAATGGAATTTTGCATTATGACATCATAATGGCATTTTGCATTATGACATCATAATGGAATTTTTGCATTATGACATCATAATGGAATTTTTGCATTATGACATCATAATGGAATGTTGCATTATGACATCATAATGGAATGTTGCATTATGACATCATAATGGCATTTTGCATTATGACATCATAATGGAATTTTTGCATTATGACATCATAATGGAATTTTTGCATTATGACATCATAATGGAATTTTTGCATTATGACATCATAATGGAATGTTACATTATGACATCATAATGGAATGTTGCATTATGACATCATAATGGCATTTTGCATTATGACATCATAATGGAATTTTGCATTATGACATCATAATGGAATGTTACATTATGACATCATAATGGAATTTTTGCATTATGACATCATAATGGAATTTTGCATTATGACGTCATACTGGAATGTTACATTATGACATCATAATGGAATTTTGCATTATGACATCATAATGGAATTTTTGCATTATGACATCATAATGGAATTTTGCATTATGACATCATAATGGAATTTTTACATTATGACATCATAATGGAATGTTGCATTATGACATCATAATGGAATGTTGCATTATGACATCATAATGGAATTTTGCATTATGACATCATAATGGCATTTTGCATTATGACATCATAATGGAATTTTTGCATTATGACATCATAATGGAATTTTTGCATTATGACATCATAATGGAATGTTGCATTATGACATCATAATGGAATGTTGCATTATGACATCATGATGGAATGTTGCATTATGACATCATAATGGAATGTTGCATTATGACATCATAATGGAATGTTGCATTATGACATCATAATGGAATGTTGCATTAGGACATCATAATGGAATTTTGCATTATGACATCATAATGGAATTTTGCATTATGACATCATAATGGAATGTTACATTATGACATCATAATGGAATTTTTGCATTATGACATCATAATGGAATTTTGCATTATGACGTCATACTGGAATGTTACATTATGACATCATAATGGAATTTTGCATTATGACATCATAATGGAATTTTTGCATTATGACATCATAATGGAATTTTGCATTATGACATCATAATGGAATTTTTACATTATGACATCATAATGGAATGTTGCATTATGACATCATAATGGAATGTTGCATTATGACATCATAATGGAATGTTGCATTATGACATCATAATGGAATTTTGCATTATGACATCATAATGGAATTTTGCATTATGACATCATAATGGAATGTTGCATTATGACATTATGGCATTTTGCATTATGACATCATAATGGAATTTTTGCATTATGACATCATAATGGAATTTTTGCATTATGACATCATAATGGAATTTTTGCATTATGACATCATAATGGAATTTTGCATTATGACATCATACTGGAATGTTACATTATGACATCATAATGGAATTTTTGCATTATGACATCATAATGGAATTTTGCATTATGACATCATAATGGAATTTTGCATCATGACATCATACTGGAATGTTACATTATGACATCATAATTGAATGTTGCATTATAACATCATAATGGAATGTTGCATTATGACATCATAATGGAATGTTGCATTATGACATCATAATGGAATGTTGCATTATGACATCATAATGGAATGTTGCATTATGACATCATAATGGAATTTTTACATTATGACATCATAATGGAATTTTGCATTATGACATCATAATGGAATGTTACATTATGACATCATAATGGAATTTTGGATTATGACATCATAATGGAATTTTTACATTATGACATCATAATGGAATGTTGCATTATGACATCATAAGGGAATGTTGCATTATGACATCATAATGGAATTTTTACATTATGACATCATAATGGAATTTTGCATTATGACATCATAATGGAATTTTGCATTATGACATCATAATGGAATTTTGCATTATGACATCATAATGGAATGTTGCATTATGACATCATAATGGAATGTTGCATTATGACATCATAATGGAATTTTGCATTATGACATCATAATGGAATTTTGCATTATGACATCATAATGGAATTTTTGCATTATGACATCATAATGGAATGTTGCATTATGACATCATAATGGAATTTTTGCATTATGACATCATAATGGAATTTTGCATTATGACATCATAATGGAATGTTACATTATGACATCATAATGGAATTTTTGCATTATGCCATCATAATGGAATTTTGCATTATGACGTCATACTGGAATGTTACATTATGACATCATAATGGAATTTTGCATTATGACATCATAATGGAATGTTGCATTATGACATCATAATGGAATGTTGCATTATGACATCATAATGGAATTTTGCATTATGACATCATAATGGCATTTTGCATTATGACATCATAATGGAATTTTTGCATTATGACATCATAATGGAATTTTTGCATTATGACATCATAATGGAATGTTGCATTATGACATCATAATGGAATGTTGCATTATGACATCATAATGGCATTTTGCATTATGACATCATAATGGAATTTTTGCATTATGACATCATAATGGAATTTTTGCATTATGACATCATAATGGAATTTTTGCATTATGACATCATAATGGAATGTTACATTATGACATCATAATGGAATGTTGCATTATGACATCATAATGGCATTTTGCATTATGACATCATAATGGAATTTTTGCATTATGACATCATAATGGAATTTTTGCATTATGACATCATAATGGAATTTTGCATTATGACATCATAATGGAATGTTACATTATGACATCATAATGGAATTTTTGCATTATGACATCATAATGGAATTTTGCATTATGACGTCATACTGGAATGTTACATTATGACATCATAATGGAATTTTGCATTATGACATCATAATGGAATTTTTGCATTATGACATCATAATGGAATTTTGCATTATGACATCATAATGGAATTTTTACATTATGACATCATAATGGAATGTTGCATTATGACATCATAATGGAATGTTGCATTATGACATCATAATGGAATGTTGCATTATGACATCATAATGGAATGTTGCATTATGACATCATAATGGAATGTTGCATTATGACATCATAATGGAATTTTGCATTATGACATCATAATGGAATTTTGCATTATGACATCATAATGGAATTTTGCATTATGACATCATAATGGAATGTTGCATTATGACATCATAATGGAATGTTGCATTATGACATCATAATGGAATGTTGCATTATGACATCATAATGGAATGTTGCATTATGACATTATGGAATGTTGCATTATGACATCATAATGGCATTTTGCATTATGACATCATAATGGAATTTTGCATTATGACATCATAATGGAATTTTTACATTATGACATCATAATGGAATGTTGCATTATGACATCATAATGGAATGTTGCATTATGACATCATAATGGAATTTTGCATTATGACATCATAATGGCATTTTGCATTATGACATCATAATGGAATTTTTGCATTATGACATCATAATGGAATTTTTGCATTATGATATCATAATGGAATGTTGCATTATGACATCATAATGGAATGTTGCATTATGACATCATAATGGAATTTTGCATTATGACATCATAATGGCATTTTGCATTATGACATCATAATGGAATTTTTGCATTATGACATCATAATGGAATTTTGCATTATGACGTCATACTGGAATGTTACATTATGACATCATAATGGAATTTTGCAATATGACATCATAATGGAATGCTGCATTATCACATCATAATGGAATGTTGCATTATGACATCATAATGGAATTTTGCATTATGACATCATAATGGAATTTTTGCATTATGACATCATAATGGAATTTTGCATTATGACATCATAATGGAATTTTTACATTATGACATCATAATGGAATGTTGCATTATGACATCATAATGGAATTTTGCATTATGACATCATAATGCAATTTTTGCATTATGACATCATAATGGAATTTTGCATCATGACATCATACTGGAATGTTACATTGTGACATCATAATGGAATGTTGCATTATGACATCATAATGGAATGTTGCATTATGACATCATAATGGAATGTTGCATTATGACATCATAATGGAATGTTGCATTATGACATCATAATGCAATTTTGCATTATGACATCATAATGGAATGTTGCATTATGACATCATAATGGAATTTTGCATTATGACATCATAATTAAATTTTTGCATTATGACATCATAATGGAATTTTGCATTATGACATCATACTGGAATGTTACATTATGACATCATAATGGAATTTTGCATTATGACATCATACTGGAATGTTACATTATGACATCATAATGGAATTTTTGCATTATGACATCATAATGGAATTTTGCATTATGACATCATACTGGAATGTTACATTATGACATCATAATGAAATTTTGCATTATGACATCATAATGGAATTTTGCATTATGACATCATAATGGAATGCTGCATTATGACATCATAATGAAATGTTGCATTATGACATCATAATGGAATTTTTGCATTATGACATCATAATGGAATTTTTGCATTATGACATCATAATGGAATTTTGCATTATGACATCATAATGGAATTTTTACATTATGACATCATAATGGAATGTTGCATTATGACATCATAATGGAATTTTGCATTATGGCATCATAATGCAATTTTTGCATTATGACATCATAATGGAATTTTGCATTATGACATCATACTAGAATGTTACATTATGACATCATAATGGAATGTTGCATTATGACATCATAATGGAATGTTGCATTATGACATCATAATGGAATGTTGCATTATGACATCATAATGGAATGTTGCATTATGACATCATAATGGAATTTTGCATTATGACATCATAATGGAATTTTTGCATTATGACATCATAATGGAATTTTGCATTATGACATCATAATGGAATGTTACATTATGACATCATAATGGAATTTTTACATTATGACATCATAATGGAATGTTGCATTATGACATCATAATGGAATGTTGCATTATGACATCATAATGGAATTTTGCATTATGACATCATAATGGAATTTTTACATTATGACATCATAATGGAATTTTGCATTATGACATCATAATGGAATGTTACATTATGACATCATAATGGAATTTTGCATTATGACATCATAATGGGATGTTACATTATGACATCATAATGGAATTTTGCATTATGACATAATGGAATTTTTACATTATGACATCATAATGGAATGTTGCATTATGACATCATAATGGAATGTTGCATTATGACATCATAATGGAATTTTGCATTATGACATCATAATGGAATTTTTACATTATGACATCATAATGGAATGTTGCATTATGACATCATAATGGAATGTTACATTATGACATCATAAGGGAATTTTGCATTATGACATCATAATGGAATTTTTACATTATGACATCATAATGGAATTTTGCATGATGACATCATAATGGAATGTTACATTATGACATCATAATGGAATTTTGGATTATGACATCATAATGGAATTTTTACATTATGACATCATAATGGAATTTTTGCATTATGACATCATACTGGAATGTTACATTATGACATCATAATGGAATTTTTGCATTATGACATCATAATGGAATTTTGCATTATGACATCATACTGGAATGTTACATTATGACATCATAATGGAATGTTGCATTATGACATCATGATGGAATGTTGCATTATGACATCATAATGGAAT